>NW_026607863.1:0-108260 GCF_029499605.1 Hyla sarda
AAAAATTTTTAAAAAAATTCACTAAAATGTGTGTTTCCCCCCAAATTTCACATTTTTGCAAGGGTTAATAGCAGAAAATACCCCCCAAACATTGTAACCCCATCTCTTCTGAGTATGAAGGTACCCCATAAGTTGACCTGAGGTGTACTATGGGTGAACTACAATGCTCAGAAGAGAAGGAGTCATATTTGGCTTTTTGAGAGCAAATTTTGCTCGGGGGCATGTCGCATTTAGGAAGCCCCTATGGTGCCAGGACAGCAAAAAAAAAAACACATGGCATACCATTTTGGAAACTAGACCCCTCGGGGAACGTAACAAGAAATAAAGTGAGCCTTAATACCCCACAGGGGTTTCACGACTTTTGCATACGTAAAAAAAATAAATAAATAAATCACTAAAAGGTGTGTTTCCCCCCAAATTTCACATTTTTGCAAGGGTTAATAGCAGAAAATACCCCCAAAATTTGTAACCACATCTCTTCTGAGTATGGAGGTACCCCAAAAAGTTGACCTGAAGTGCACTACGGGCGAACTACAATGCTCAGAAGAGAAGGAGTCATATTTGGCTTTTTGAGAGCAAATTTTGCTCGGGGGGCATGTCGCATTTAGGAAGCCCCCTATGGTGCCAGGACAGCAAAATAACCCCCACATGGCATACCATTTTGGAAACTAGACCCCTTGTGGAACGTAAGAAGGCGTAAAGTGAGCATTTACCCCCCACTGGTGTCTGTCATATCTTTGGAACAGTGGGCTGTACAACATTTTTTATTTGCACAGCCCACTGTTCCAAAGATCCGTCAGACACCTGTGGGGGGTAAATTCTCACTGCACCCCTTATTACATTACGTGAGGGGTGTAGTTTCCGAAATGAGGTCACATGTGGGGTTTTTTTTTTTTTTGCATTGTCAAAACCGCTGTAACAATCAGCCACCCCTGTGCAAATCACCTCAAATGTACATGGCGCACTCTCCCTTCTGGGCGTTGTTGTGCGCCCCCCAGAGCACTTTGCGCCCACATATGGGGTATCTCCGTACTCGGAGAAATTGCGTTACAAATTTTGGGGGGCTTTTTTCCCCTTTACCTCTTGTCAAAATGAAAAGTATAGGGCAACACCAGCATGTTAGTGTAAAAAGTTTATTTTTTTTACACTAACATGCTGGTGTAGACCCCAACTTCACCTTTTCATAAGGGGTGAAAGGAGAAAAAGCCCCCCAAGATTTGTTAGTCAATTTCTCCCGAGTACGGCGATACCCCATATGTGACCCTAAACTGTTGCCTTGAAATACGACAGGGCTCCGAAGTGAGAGCGCCATGCGCATTTGAGGCCTGAAATTAGGGATTTGCATAGGGGGTGGACATAGGGGTATTCTACGCCAGTGATTCCCAAACAGGGTGCCTCCAGCTGTTGCAAAACTCCCAGCATGCCTGGACAGTCAACGGTTGTCCGGCAATACTGGGAGTTGTTGTTTTGCAACAGCTGGAGGCTCCATTTTGGAAAGAGTGGCGTACCAGACGTTTTTCATTTTTATTGGGGAGGGAGGGGGGCTGTGTAGGGGTATGTGTATATGTAGTGTTTTTTACTTTTTATTTTATTTTGTGGTAGTGTAGTGTAGTGTTTTTAGGGTACAGTCGCACGGGCGGGGGGGTTACAGCGAGTTTGAGCTGCCGCGCAAAATTTGCTGCATTGCAAACTTGCAGCCTGATACTCACTGTAAGCCGCCTGCCCATGTGAGTGTACCCTGTACATTCACAGGGGGGGGACCTCCAGCTGTTGCAAAACTACAACTCCCAGCATGCCTGAGAATGTTTGGGAGTTGTGGTTTTGCAACAGCTGGAGGCACACGGGTTGGGAAACACTGAGTTAGGAAACAATGTTTCCCAACCAGTGTGCCTCCAGCTGTTGCAAAACCACAACTCCCAAACATTCTCAGGCATGCTGGGAGTAGTAGTTCGGCAACATCTTTAGAGCCAGATGTTGCCGAACTACAACTCCCAGCATGCTTGGAGTTGTAGTTTTGCAACATCTGGAGGACTAGTTTGCAGACCACTAATACAGTGGTTCCCAATCTGTGCCCTTCCAGATGTTGCAAAACTACAACTCCCAGTATGCCAAAACTGTCCAGGCATGCTGGGAGTTGTAGTTCTGCAACATCTGAAGGGCCAGATGTTACAGAACTACAACTCCCAGCATGCCTGGACAGTAAGGGCATGCTGAGGATGTGTAGTTTTGCAACATCTGGAAGGGCACAGTGGTCCAAAAACTGTGGACCTCCAGATGTTGCAAAACTGCAACTCCCAGCATGCCCAGACGCCAAGGGCTGTCTGGGCATGCTGGGAGTTGTAGTTTACAGGGTCCTATTACAGCAATGCATGTCGCTTTACGGCGACGTGCATTGCTGTAAAGGGCCCCGACCGCGGCTGAAGAACTACTCACCTGTCGCCGCCGCCGCCATCTTCCTCGCCGGGATCCGGGTCTTCAGGGACGAGGTAAGTACCGGGGCCGGTCCCCAGCACTCCCCCGTCCCCCCGCCGCGTCCTCCGGTCTTCCTCCCGTCCTCTCCGGACTTTCAGGGGCCCGGGCAGGACGGGAGGAAGTAACCGCCCCCCCTCCTGCGATTGGTCGGTTAACTAACCGACAGATCGCAGGGGATCGGAGGAGGTGGCCGGCTTGCCACCTCGCTCCGATACTCCAGCATGGTCCTGGCTGTCTGTGACAGCTGGGATCATGCGAAATTACCGGGCGGTCGGGTCCCAGAGACCCGATCAGCCCGGTATCACCGCAGATCGCAAGGGCGATTTCCCTTGCGATTTGCGGCGATCGCCGACATGGGGGGCCTACATGGCCCCCCTCGGCGTTTGCCCTGGATGCCTGCTGAAGGATTTCAGCAGGCATCCAGTTCCGATCTCTGCCCGGCGAGCGGCAGAGACGGAAACGCCAGGACGTACGGGGACGTCCTGGGTCCTTAAGGCCCAGGGTGCGGGGACGTCCCCGTACGTCCTGGGTCCTTAAGAGGTTAAGAAGGAGAGGGGTTCTCGGCCGCTGCGACCCAAGAGGTCTCGGCCGCTTTTAAGAAAGGGAGGGGATCTTGGCCGCTGCGACCCAAGAGGTCTCGGCCACCTTTATGAAGGGGAGGGGTTCTCGGCCGCTGCGACCCAAGAGGTCTCGGCCGCTTTTAAGAAGAGGAGGGGGTCTTGGCCGCTGCGACCCAAGAGGTCTCGGCCGCATTTAAGAAGGGAAGAAGGTCTCGGCCGCTGCTACTCAAGAGGTCTCGGCCACTTTTATGAAGGGGAGGGGTTCTCGGCCGCTGCGACCCAAGAAGTCTCGGCCGCTTTTAAGAAGAGGAGGGGGTCTTGGCCGCTGCGACCCAAGAGGTCTTGGCCGCATTTAGGAAGGGAAGAAGGTCTCGGCCGCTGCGACCCAAGAGGTCTCGGCCGCTTTTAAGAATGGTTGACCCTCTCCCCTTCTTAACAGGGGCCGAGACCTCTTGGTTTGCAGCGGTGGAGACGCCCTCCCCATGAGGGGGAGGGGGTCTCGGCCGCTGCGACCCAAGAGGTCTCGGCTACTTATATGAAGGGGAGGGGGTCTCGGCCGCTGAGATCCAAGAGGTCTCGGCTGATTTTAAGAAGGGGAGGGGGTCTCGGCCGCTGCGACCCAAGAGGTCTCGGCCGCTTTTAAGAAAGGGAGGGGTTCTCGGCCGCTGTGACCCAAGAGGTCTCCGCCGCTTTTAAGAAAGGGAGGGGATTTTGGTCGCTGCGACCCAAGAGGTCTCGGCTACTTTTAAGAAGGGGAGGGGGTCTCGGCCGCTGCGACCCAAGAGGTCTCGGCCGCTTTTAAGAAGAGGAGGGGGTCTTGGCCGCTGCGACCCAAGAGGTCTCGGACGCATTTAAGAAGGGAAGAAGGTCTCGGCCGCTGCGACCCAAGAGGTCTCGGCTACTTTTAAGAAGGGGAGGGGGTCTCGGCCGCTGCGACCCAAGAGGTCTCGGCCGCTTTTAAGAAGTAGAGGGGGTCTTGGCCGCTGCGACCCAAGAGGTCTTGGCCGCTTTTAAGAAGGGAAGGTGGTCTCGGCCACTTTTATGAAGGGGAGGGGTTCCCGGCCGCTGCGACCCAAGAGGTCTCGGCCGCTTTTAAGAATGGTTGACCCTCTCCCCTTCTTAACAGGGACGAGATCTCTTCTTTTGCAGCGGTGGAGACGCCCTACCCATGAGGGGGAGGGGGTCTCGGCCGCTGCGACCCAAGAGGTCTCGGCTACTTATAAGAAGGGGAGGGGGTCTCGGCCGCTGCGATCCAAGAGGTCTCGGCTGATTTAAAGAAGGGGAGGGGGTCTCGGCCGCTGCGACCCAAGAGGTCTCGGCCACTTTTAAGAAGGGGAGGGGGTCTCGGCCGCTGCGACCCAAGAGGTCTCGGTCGCTTTTAAGAAGGAGAGGGGTTCTCGGCCGCTGCGACCCAAGAGGTCTCGGCCGCTTTTAAGAAAGGGAGGGGATCTTGGCCGCTGCGACCCAAGAGGTCTCGGCCACTTTTATGAAGGGGAGGGGTTCCCGGCCGCTGCGACCCAAGAGGTCTCGGCCGCTTTTAAGAATGGTTGACCCTCTCCCCTTCTTAACAGGGACGAGATCTCTTCTTTTGCAGCGGTGGAGACGCCCTACCCATGAGGGGGAGGGGGTCTCGGCCGCTGCGACCCAAGAGGTCTCGGCTACTTATAAGAAGGGGAGGGGGTCTCGGCCGCTGCGATCCAAGAGGTCTCGGCTGATTTAAAGAAGGGGAGGGGGTCTCGGCCGCTGCGACCCAAGAGGTCTCGGCCACTTTTAAGAAGGGGAGGGGGTCTCGGCCGCTGCGACCCAAGAGGTCTCGGTCGCTTTTAAGAAGGAGAGGGGTTCTCGGCCGCTGCGACCCAAGAGGTCTCGGCCGCTTTTAAGAAAGGGAGGGGATCTTGGCCGCTGCGACCCAAGAGGTCTCGGCCACTTTTATGAAGGTTAGGGGTTCTCGGCCGCTGCGATCCAAGAGGTCTCGGCCGCTTTTAAGAAGAGGAGGGGGGTCTTGGCCGCTGCGACCCAAGAGGTCTCGGCCGCATTTAGGAAGGGAAGAAGGTCTCGGCCGCTGCTTCTCAAGAGGTCTCGGCTACTTTTAAGAAGGGGAGGGGGTCTTGGCCGCTGCGACCCAAGAGGTCTCGGCCACTTTTATGAAGGGGAGGGGTTCTCGGCCGCTGCAACCCAAGAGGTCTCGGCCGCTTTTAAGAAGAGGAGGGGGTCTTGGCCGCTGCGACCCAAGAGGTCTTGGCCGCATTTAGGAAGGGAAGAAGGTCTCGGCCGCCTTGACCCAAGAGGTCTCGGCCGCTTTTAATAATGGTTGACCCTCTCCCCTTCTTAACAGGGGCCGAGACCTCTTGGTTTGCAGCGGTGGAGACGCCCTCCCCATGAGGGGGAGGGGGTCTCGGCTGCTGCGACCCAAGAGGTCTCGGCTACTTATAAGAAGGGGAGGGGGTCTAGGCCGCTGAGATCCAAGAGGTCTCGGCTGATTTTAAGAAGGGGAGGGGGTCTCGGCCGCTGCGACCCAAGAGGTCTCGGCCGCTTTTAAGAAGGGGAGGTGTTCTCGGCCGCTGCGACCCAAGAGGTCTCGGCCGCTTTTAAGAAAGGGAGGGGATCTTGGCCGCTGCGACCCAAGAGGTCTCGGCTACTTTTAAGAAGGGGAAGGGGTCTCGGCCGCTGCGACCCAAGAGGTCTCGGCCGCTTTTAAGAAGAGGAGGGGGTCTTGGCCGCTGCGACCCAAGAGGTCTCGGCCGCATTTAAGAAGGGAAGAAGGTCTCGGCCGCTGCGACCCAAGAGGTCTCGGCCGCTTTTAAGAAGGGGAGGGGGTCTTGGCCGCTGCGACCCAAGAGGTCTCGGCCGCATTTAGGAAGGGAAGAAGGTCTCGGCCGCTGCTACTCAAGAGGTCTCGGCTACTTTTAAGAAGGGGAGGGGGTCTTGGCCGCTGCGACCCAAGAGGTCTCGGCCACTTTTATGAAGGGGAGGGGTTCTCGGCCGCTGCGACCCAAGAGGTCTCGGCCGCTTTTAAGAAAGGGAGGGGATCTTGGCCGCTGCGACCCAAGAGGTCTCGGCCACTTTTATGAAGGGGAGGGGTTCTCGGCCGCTGCGACCCAAGAGGTCTCAGCCGCTTTTAAGAATGGTTGACCCTCTCCCCTTCTTAACAGGGGCCGAGATCTCTTGGTTTGCAGCGGTGGAGACGCCCTCCTCTTGATGGGGAGGGGGTCTCGGCCGCTGCGACCCAAGAGGTCTCGGCTACTTATAAGAAGGGGAGGGGGTCTCGGCCGCTGAGATCCAAGAGGTCTCGGCTGATTTTAAGAAGGGGAGGGGGTCTCGGCCGCTGCGACCCAAGAGGTCTCGGCCGCTTTTAAGAAGGGGAGGGGTTCTCGGCCGCTGCGACCCAAGAGGTCTCGGCCGCTTTTAAGAAAGGGAGGGGATCTTGGCCGCTGCGACCCAAGAGGTCTCGGCCACTTTTATGAAGGGGAGGGATTCTCGGCCGCTGCGACCCGAGAGGTCTCGGCCGCTTTTAAGAAGGGGAGGGGGTCTCGGCCGCTGCGACCCAAGAGGTCTCGGCTACTTTTAAGAAGGGAAGGGGGTCTCGGCCGCTGCGACCCAAGAGGTCTCGGCCGCTTTTAAGAAGGGGAGGGGGTCTTGGCCGCTGCGACCCAAGAGGTCTCGGCCGCTTTTAAGAAGGGAAGGTGGTCTCGGCCACTTTTATGAAGGGGAGGGGTTCTCGGCCGCTGCGACCCAAGAGGTCTCGGCCGCTTTTAAGAATGGTTGACCCTCTCCCCTTCTTAACAGGGGCCGAGATCTCTTGGTTTGCAGCGGTGGAGACGCCCTCCCCATGAGGGGGAGGGGGTCTCGGCCGCTGCGACCCAAGAGGTCTCGGCTACTTATAAGAAGGGGAGGGGGTCTCGGCCGCTGCGATCCAAGAGGTCTCAGCTGATTTTAAGAAGGGGAGGGGGTCTCGGCCGCTGCGACCCAAGAGGTCTCGGCCGCTTTTAAGAAGGGGAGGGGGTCTCGGCCGCTGCGACCCAAGAGGTCTCGGCCGCTTTTAAGAAGGTGAGGGGTTCTCGGCCGCTGCGACCCAAGAGGTCTCGGCCGCTTTTAAGAAAGGGAGGGGATCTAGGCCGCTGCGACCCAAGAGGTATCGGCCGCTTTTAAGAAGAGGAGGGGGTCTTGGCCGCTGCGACCCAAGAAGTCTCGGCCGCATTTAAGAAGGGAAGAAGGTCTCAACCGCTGCGACCCAAGAGGTCTCGGCTACTTTTAAGAAGGGGAGGGGGTCTCGGCCGCTGCGACCCAAGAGGTCTCTGCCGCTTTTAAGAAGAGGAGGGGGTCTTGGCCGCTGCGACCCAAGAGGTCTCGGCCGCATTTAAGAAGGGAAGAAGGTCTCGGCCGCTGCGACCCAAGAGGTCTCGGCCGCTTTTAAGAAGGGGAGGGGGTCTTGGCCGCTGCGACCCAAGAGGTCTCGGCCACTTTTAAGAAGGGGAGGGGGTCTCGGCCGCTGCGACCCAAGAGGTCTCGGCCGCTTTTAAGAAGGGGAGGGGTTATCGGCCGCTGCGACCCAAGAGGTCTAGGCCGCTTTTAAGAAATTGAGGGGATCTTGGCCGCTGCGACCCAAGAGGTCTCGGCTACTTTTATGAAGGGGAGGGGTTCTCGGCTGCTGCGACCCAAGAGGTCTCGGCTACTTTTAAGAAGAGGAGGGGATCTTGGCCGCTGCGACCTAAGAGGTCTCGGCCGCATTTAAGAAGGGAAGAAGGTCTCGGCCGCTGCGACCCAAGAGGTCTCGGCCGCTTTTAAGAAGAGGAGGGGGTCTTGGCCGCTGCGACCCAAGAGGTCTCGGCCGCATTTAAGAAGGGAAGAAGGTCTCGGATGCTGCGACCCAAGAGGTCTCGGCTACTTTTAGGAAGGGGAGGGGGTCTCGGCCGCTGCGACCCAAGAGGTCTCGGCCGCTTTTAAGAAGTAGAGGGGGTCTTGGCCGCTGCGACCCAAGAGGTCTTGGCCGCTTTTAAGAAGGGAAGGTGGTCTCGGCCACTTTTATGAAGGGGAGGGGTTCCCGGCCGCTTCGACCCAAGAGGTCTCGGCTGCTTTTAAGAATGGTTGACCCTCTCCCCTTCTTAACAGGGACGAGATCTCTTGGTTTGCAGCGGTGGAGACGCCCTCCCCATGAGGGGGAGGGGGTCTCTGCCGCTGCGACCCAAGAGGTCTCGGCTACTTATAAGAAGGGGAGGGTGTCTCGGCCGCTGCGATCCAAGAGGTCTCGGCTGATTTAAAGAAGGGGAGGGGGTCTCGGCCGCTGCGACCCAAGAGGTCTCGGCCGCTTTTAAGAAGGGGAGGGGGTCTCGGCCGCTGCGACCCAAGAGGTCTCGGTCGCTTTTAAGAAGGAGAGGGGTTCTCGGCCGCTGCGACCCAAGAGGTCTCGGCCGCTTTTAAGAAAGGGAGGGGATCTTGGCCGCTGCGACCCAAGAGGTCTCGGCCACCTTTATGAAGGGGAGGGGTTCTCGGCCGCTGCGACCCAAGAGGTCTCGGCCGCTTTCAAGAAGAGGAGGGGGTCTTGGCCGCTGCGACCCAAGAGGTCTCGGCCGCATTTAGGAAGGGAAGAAGGTCTCGGCCGCTGCTACTCAAGAGGTCTCGGCCACTTTTATGAAGGGGAGGGGTTCTCGGCCGCTGCGACCCAAGAAGTCTCGGCCGCTTTTAAGAAGAGGAGGGGGTCTTGGCCGCTGCGACCCAAGAGGTCTTGGCCGCATTTAGGAAGGGAAGAAGGTCTCGGCCGCTGCGACCCAAGAGGTCTCGGCCGCTTTTAAGAATGGTTGACCCTCTCCCCTTCTTAACAGGGGCCGAGACCTCTTGGTTTGCAGCGGTGGAGACGCCCTCCCCATGAGGGGGAGGGGGTCTCGGCCGCTGCGACCCAAGAGGTCTCGGCTACTTATATGAAGGGGAGGGGGTCTCGGCCGCTGAGATCCAAGAGGTCTCGGCTGATTTTAAGAAGGGGAGGGGGTCTCGGCCGCTGCGACCCAAGAGGTCTCGGCCGCTTTTAAGAAAGGGAGGGGTTCTCGGCCGCTGTGACCCAAGAGGTCTCCGCCGCTTTTAAGAAAGGGAGGGGATTTTGGTCGCTGCGACCCAAGAGGTCTCGGCTACTTTTAAGAAGGGGAGGGGGTCTCGGCCGCTGCGACCCAAGAGGTCTCGGCCGCTTTTAAGAAGAGGAGGGGGTCTTGGCCGCTGCGACCCAAGAGGTCTCGGACGCATTTAAGAAGGGAAGAAGGTCTCGGCCGCTGCGACCCAAAAGGTCTCGGCTACTTTTAAGAAGGGGAGGGGGTCTCGGCCGCTGCGACCCAAGAGGTCTCGGCCGCTTTTAAGAAGTAGAGGGGGTCTTGGCCGCTGCGACCCAAGAGGTCTTGGCCGCTTTTAAGAAGGGAAGGTGGTCTCGGCCACTTTTATGAAGGGGAGGGGTTCCCGGCCGCTGCGACCCAAGAGGTCTCGGCCGCTTTTAAGAATGGTTGACCCTCTCCCCTTCTTAACAGGGACGAGATCTCTTCTTTTGCAGCGGTGGAGACGCCCTACCCATGAGGGGGAGGGGGTCTCGGCCGCTGCGACCCAAGAGGTCTCGGCTACTTATAAGAAGGGGAGGGGGTCTCGGCCGCTGCGATCCAAGAGGTCTCGGCTGATTTAAAGAAGGGGAGGGGGTCTCGGCCGCTGCGACCCAAGAGGTCTCGGCCACTTTTAAGAAGGGGAGGGGGTCTCGGCCGCTGCGACCCAAGAGGTCTCGGTCGCTTTTAAGAAGGAGAGGGGTTCTCGGCCGCTGCGACCCAAGAGGTCTCGGCCGCTTTTAAGAAAGGGAGGGGATCTTGGCCGCTGCGACCCAAGAGGTCTCGGCCACTTTTATGAAGGTTAGGGGTTCTCGGCCGCTGCGATCCAAGAGGTCTCGGCCGCTTTTAAGAAGAGGAGGGGGTCTTGGCCGCTGCGACCCAAGAGGTCTCGGCCGCATTTAGGAAGGGAAGAAGGTCTCGGCCGCTGCTTCTCAAGAGGTCTCGGCTACTTTTAAGAAGGGGAGGGGGTCTTGGCCGCTGCGACCCAAGAGGTCTCGGCCACTTTTATGAAGGGGAGGGGTTCTCGGCCGCTGCGACCCAAGAGGTCTCGGCCGCTTTTAAGAAGAGGAGGGGGTCTTGGCCGCTGCGACCCAAGAGGTCTTGGCCGCATTTAGGAAGGGAAGAAGGTCTCGGCCGTCTTGACCCAAGAGGTCTCGGCCGCTTTTAATAATGGTTGACCCTCTCCCCTTCTTAACAGGGGCCGAGACCTCTTGGTTTGCAGCGGTGGAGACGCCCTCCCCATGAGGGGAGGGGGTCTCGGCTGCTGCGACCCAAGAGGTCTCGGCTACTTATAAGAAGGGGAGGGGGTCTAGGCCGCTGCGACCCAAGAGGTCTCGGTCGCTTTTAAGATGGAGAGGGGTTCTCGGCCGCTGCGACCCAAGAGGTCTCGGCCGCTTTTAAGAAAGGGAGGGGATCTTGGCCGCTGCGACCCAAGAGGTCTCGGCCACCTTTATGAAGGGGAGGGGTTCTCGGCCGCTGCGACCCAAGAGGTCTCGGCCGCTTTCAAGAAGAGGAGGGGGTCTTGGCCGCTGCGACCCAAGAGGTCTCGGCCGCATTTAGGAAGGGAAGAAGGTCTCGGCCGCTGCTACTCAAGAGGTCTCGGCCACTTTTATGAAGGGGAGGGGTTCTCGGCCGCTGCGACCCAAGAAGTCTCGGCCGCTTTTAAGAAGAGGAGGGGGTCTTGGCCGCTGCGACCCAAGAGGTCTTGGCCGCATTTAGGAAGGGAAGAAGGTCTCGGCCGCTGCGACCCAAGAGGTCTCGGCCGCTTTTAAGAATGGTTGACCCTCTCCCCTTCTTAACAGGGGCCGAGACCTCTTGGTTTGCAGCGGTGGAGACGCCCTCCCCATGAGGGGGAGGGGGTCTCGGCCGCTGCGACCCAAGAGGTCTCGGCTACTTATATGAAGGGGAGGGGGTCTCGGCCGCTGAGATCCAAGAGGTCTCGGCTGATTTTAAGAAGGGGAGGGGGTCTCGGCCGCTGCGACCCAAGAGGTCTCGGCCGCTTTTAAGAAAGGGAGGGGTTCTCGGCCGCTGTGACCCAAGAGGTCTCCGCCGCTTTTAAGAAAGGGAGGGGATTTTGGTCGCTGCGACCCAAGAGGTCTCGGCTACTTTTAAGAAGGGGAGGGGGTCTCGGCCGCTGCGACCCAAGAGGTCTCGGCCGCTTTTAAGAAGAGGAGGGGGTCTTGGCCGCTGCGACCCAAGAGGTCTCGGACGCATTTAAGAAGGGAAGAAGGTCTCGGCCGCTGCGACCCAAAAGGTCTCGGCTACTTTTAAGAAGGGGAGGGGGTCTCGGCCGCTGCGACCCAAGAGGTCTCGGCCGCTTTCAAGAAGAGGAGGGGGTCTTGGCCGCTGCGACCCAAGAGGTCTCGGCCGCATTTAGGAAGGGAAGAAGGTCTCGGCCGCTGCTACTCAAGAGGTCTCGGCCACTTTTATGAAGGGGAGGGGTTCTCGGCCGCTGCGACCCAAGAAGTCTCGGCCGCTTTTAAGAAGAGGAGGGGGTCTTGGCCGCTGCGACCCAAGAGGTCTTGGCCGAATTTAGGAAGGGAAGAAGGTCTCGGTTGCTGCGACCCAAGAGGTCTCGGCCGCTTTTAAGAATGGTTGACCCTCTCCCCTTCTTAACAGGGGCCGAGACCTCTTGGTTTGCAGCGGTGGAGACGCCCTCCCCATGAGGGGGAGGGGGTCTCGGCCGCTGCGACCCAAGAGGTCTCGGCTACTTATATGAAGGGGAGGGGGTCTCGGCCGCTGAGATCCAAGAGGTCTCGGCTGATTTTAAGAAGGGGAGGGGGTCTCGGCCGCTGCGACCCAAGAGGTCTCGGCCGCTTTTAAGAAAGGGAGGGGTTCTCGGCCGCTGTGACCCAAGAGGTCTCCGCCGCTTTTAAGAAAGGGAGGGGATTTTGGTCGCTGCGACCCAAGAGGTCTCGGCTACTTTTAAGAAGGGGAGGGGGTCTCGGCCGCTGCGACCCAAGAGGTCTCGGCCGCTTTTAAGAAGAGGAGGGGGTCTTGGCCGCTGCGACCCAAGAGGTCTCGGACGCATTTAAGAAGGGAAGAAGGTCTCGGCCGCTGCGACCCAAAAGGTCTCGGCTACTTTTAAGAAGGGGAGGGGGTCTCGGCCGCTGCGACCCAAGAGGTCTCGGCCGCTTTTAAGAAGTAGAGGGGGTCTTGGCCGCTGCGACCCAAGAGGTCTTGGCCGCTTTTAAGAAGGGAAGGTGGTCTCGGCCACTTTTATGAAGGGGAGGGGTTCCCGGCCGCTGCGACCCAAGAGGTCTCGGCCGCTTTTAAGAATGGTTGACCCTCTCCCCTTCTTAACAGGGACGAGATCTCTTCTTTTGCAGCGGTGGAGACGCCCTACCCATGAGGGGGAGGGGGTCTCGGCCGCTGCGACCCAAGAGGTCTCGGCTACTTATAAGAAGGGGAGGGGGTCTCGGCCGCTGCGATCCAAGAGGTCTCGGCTGATTTAAAGAAGGGGAGGGGGTCTCGGCCGCTGCGACCCAAGAGGTCTCGGCCACTTTTAAGAAGGGGAGGGGGTCTCGGCCGCTGCGACCCAAGAGGTCTCGGTCGCTTTTAAGAAGGAGAGGGGTTCTCGGCCGCTGCGACCCAAGAGGTCTCGGCCGCTTTTAAGAAAGGGAGGGGATCTTGGCCGCTGCGACCCAAGAGGTCTCGGACACTTTTATGAAGGTTAGGGGTTCTCGGCCGCTGCGATCCAAGAGGTCTCGGCCGCTTTTAAGAAGAGGAGGGGGTCTTGGCCGCTGCGACCCAAGAGGTCTCGGCCGCATTTAGGAAGGGAAGAAGGTCTCGGCCGCTGCTTCTCAAGAGGTCTCGGCTACTTTTAAGAAGGGGAGGGGGTCTTGGCCGTTGCGACCCAAGAGGTCTCGGCCACTTTTATGAAGGGGAGGGGTTCTCGGCCGCTGCGACCCAAGAGGTCTCGGCCGCTTTTAAGAAGAGGAGGGGGTCTTGGCCGCTGCGACCCAAGAGGTCTTGGCCGCATTTAGGAAGGGAAGAAGGTCTCGGCCGTCTTGACCCAAGAGGTCTCGGCCGCTTTTAATAATGGTTGACCCTCTCCCCTTCTTAACAGGGGCCGAGACCTCTTGGTTTGCAGCGGTGGAGACGCCCTCCCCATGAGGGGGAGGGGGTCTCGGCTGCTGCGACCCAAGAGGTCTCGGCTACTTATAAGAAGGGGAGGGGGTCTAGGCCGCTGAGATCCAAGAGGTCTCGGCTGATTTTAAGAAGGGGAGGGGGTCTCGGCCGCTGCGACCCAAGAGGTCTCGGCCGCTTTTAAGAAGGGGAGGTGTTCTCGGCCGCTGCGACCCAAGAGGTCTCGGCCGCTTTTAAGAAAGGGAGGGGATCTTGGCCGCTGCGACCCAAGAGGTCTCGGCTACTTTTAAGAAGGGGAAGGGGTCTCGGCCGCTGCGACCCAAGAGGTCTCGGCCGCTTTTAAGAAGAGGAGGGGGTATTGGCCGCTGCGACCCAAGAGGTCTCGGCCGCATTTAAGAAGGGAAGAAGGTCTCGGCCGCTGCGACCCAAGAGGTCTCGGCCGCTTTTAAGAAGGGGAGGGGGTCTTGGCCGCTGCGACCCAAGAGGTCTCGGCCGCATTTAGGAAGGGAAGAAGGTCTCGGCCGCTGCTACTCAAGAGGTCTCGGCTACTTTTAAGAAGGGGAGGGGGTCTTGGCCGCTGCGACCCAAGAGGTCTCGGCCACTTTTATGAAGGGGAGGGGTTCTCGGCCGCTGCGACCCAAGAGGTCTCGGCCGCTTTTAAGAAGAGGAGGGGGTCTTGGCCGCTGCGACCCAAGAGGTCTTGGCCGCATTTAGGAAGGGAAGAAGGTCTCGGCCGCTGCGACCCAAGAGGTCTCGGCCGCTTTTGAAAATGGTTGACCCTCTCCCCTTCTTAACAGGGGCCGAGACCTCTTGGTTTGCAGCGGTGGAGACACCCACCCCATGAGGGGGAGGGGGTCTCGGCCGCTGCGACCCAAGAGGTCTCGGCTACTTATAAGAAGGGAAGGGGGTCTCGGCCGCTGCGATCCATGAGGTCTCGGCGGCTTTTAAGAAGGGGAGGGGGTCTCGGCCGCTGCGACCCAAGAGGTCTCGGCCGCTTTTAAGAAGGGGAGGGGGTCTCGGCCGCTGCGACCCAAGAGGTCTCGGCCGCTTTTAAGAAGGGGAGGGGTTCTCGGCCGCTGCGACCCAAGAGGTCTCGGCCGCTTTTAAGAAAGGGAGGGGATCTTGGCCGCTGCGACCCAAGAGGTCTCGGCCACTTTTATGAAGGGGAGGGGTTCTCGGCCGCTGCGACCCAAGAGGTCTCAGCCGCTTTTAAGAATGGTTGACCCTCTCCCCTTCTTAACAGGGGCCGAGATCTCTTGGTTTGCAGCGGTGGAGATGCCCTCCCCATGAGGGGGAGGGGGTCTCGGCCGCTGCGACCCAAGAGGTCTCGGCTACTTATAAGAAGAGGAGGGGGTCTCGGCCGCTGCGATCCAAGAGGTCTCAGCTGATTTTAAGAAGGGGAGGGGGTCTCGGCCGCTGCGACCCAAGAGGTCTCGGCCGCTTTTAAGAAGGGGAGGGGGTCTCGGCCGCTGCGACCCAAGAGGTCTCGGCCGCTTTTAAGAAGGTGAGGGGTTCTCGGCCGCTGTGACCCAAGAGGTCTCGGCCGCTTTTAAGAAAGGGAGGGGATCTTGGCCGCTGCGACCCAAGAGGTCTCGGACGCTTTTAAGAAGAGGAGGGGGTCTTGGCCGCTGCGACCTAAGAGGTCTCGGCCGCATTTAAGAAGGGAAGAAGGTCTCAACCGCTGCGACCCAAGAGTTCTCGGCTACTTTTAAGAAGGGGAGGGGGTCTCGGCCGCTGCGACCCAAGAGGTCTCGGCCGCTTTTAAGAAGAGGAGGGGGTCTTGGCCGCTGCGACCCAAGAGGTCTCGGCCGCATTTAAGAAGGGAAGAAGGTCTCAACCGCTGCGACCCAAGAGTTCTCGGCTACTTTTAAGAAGGGGAGGGGGTCTCGGCCGCTGCGACCCAAGAGGTCTCGGCCGCTTTTAAGAAGAGGAGGGGGTCTTGGCCGCTGCGACCCAAGAGGTCTCGGCCGCTTTCAAGAAGGGGAGGGGTTCTCGGCCGCTGCGACCCAAGAGGTCTAGGCCACTTTTAAGAAAGGGAGGGGATCTTGGCCGCTGCGACCCAAGAGGTCTCGGCCACTTTTATGAAGGGGAGGGGTTCTCGACTGCTGCGACCCAAGAGTTCTCGGCCGCTTTTAAGAAGAGGAGGGGGTCTTGGCCGCTGCGACCCAAGAGGTCTCGGCCACATTTAAGAAGGGAAGAAGGTCTCGGCCGCTGCTACCCAAGAGGTCTCGGCTACTTTTAAGAAGGGGAGGGGGTCTTGGCCGCTGTGACCCAAAAGGTCTCGTTCGCTTTTAAGAAGAGGAGGGGTCTTGGCCGCTGCGACCCAAGAGGTCTCGGCTGCTTTTAAGAATGGTTGACCCCCTCCCCTTCTTAAAATGGGCTGAGACCTCTTGGTTTGCAGCGGTGGAGACGCCCTCCCCATGAAGTGGGAGGGGGTCTCGGCCGCTGCGACCCAAGAGGTCTCGGCCACTTTTATGAAGGGGAGGGGTTCTCGGCCGCTGCGACCCAAGAGGTCTCGGACGCTTTTAAGAAGAGGAGGGGGTCTTGGCCGCTGCGACCCAAGAGGTCTTGGCCGCATTTAGGAAGGGAAGAAGGTCTCGGCCGCTGTGACCCAAGAGGTCTCGGCCGCTTTTAATAATGGTTGACCCTCTCCCCTTCTTAACAGGGGCCGAGACCTCTTGGTTTGCAGCGGTGGAGACGCCCTCCCCATGAGGGGGAGGGGGTCTCGGCTGCTGCGACCCAAGAGGTCTCGGCTACTTATAAGAAGGGGAGGGGGTCTAGGCCGCTGAGATCCAAGAGGTCTCGGCTGATTTTAAGAAGGGGAGGGGGTCTCGGCCGCTGCGACCCAAGAGGTCTCGGCCGCTTTTAAGAAGGGGAGGTGTTCTCGGCCGCTGCGACCCAAGAGGTCTCGGCCGCTTTTAAGAAAGGGAGGGGATCTTGGCCGCTGCGACCCAAGAGGTCTCGGCTACTTTTAAGAAGGGGAAGGGGTCTCGGCCGCTGCGACCCAAGAGGTCTCGGCCGCTTTTAAGAAGAGGAGGGGGTCTTGGCCGCTGCGACCCAAGAGGTCTCGGCCGCATTTAAGAAGGGAAGAAGGTCTCGGCCGCTGCGACCCAAGAGGTCTCGGCCGCTTTTAAGAAGGGGAGGGGGTCTTGGCCGCTGCGACCCAAGAGGTCTCGGCCGCATTTAGGAAGGGAAGAAGGTCTCGGCCGCTGCTACTCAAGAGGTCTCGGCTACTTTTAAGAAGGGGAGGGGGTCTTGGCCGCTGCGACCCAAGAGGTCTCGGCCACTTTTATGAAGGGGAGGGGTTCTCGGCCGCTGCGACCCAAGAGGTCTCGGCCGCTTTTAAGAAGAGGAGGGGGTCTTGGCCGCTGCGACCCAAGAGGTCTTGGCCGCATTTAGGAAGGGAAGAAGGTCTCGGCCGCTGCGACCCAAGAGGTCTCGGCCGCTTTTAAAAATGGTTGACCCTCTCCCCTTCTTAACAGGGGCCGAGACCTCTTGGTTTGAAGCGGTGGAGACATCCACCCCATGAGGGGGAGGGGGGTCTCGGCCGCTGCGACCCAAGAGGTCTCGGCTACTTATAAGAAGGGAAGGGGGTCTCGGCCGCTGCGATCCATGAGGTCTCGGCGGCTTTTAAGAAGGGGAGGGGGTCTCGGCCGCTGCGACCCAAGAGGTCTCGGCCGCTTTTAAGAAGGGGAGGGGGTCTCGGCCGCTGCGACCCAAGAGGTCTCGGCCGCTTTTAAGAAGGGGAGGGGTTCTCGGCCGCTGCGACTCAAGAGGTCTCGGCCGCTTTTAAGAAAGGGAGGGGATCTTGGCCGCTGCGACCCAAGAGGTCTCGGCCACTTTTATGAAGGGGAGGGGTTCTCGGCCGCTGCGACCCAAGAGGTCTCAGCCGCTTTTAAGAATGGTTGACCCTCTCCCCTTCTTAACAGGGGCCGAGATCTCTTGGTTTGCAGCGGTGGAGATGCCCTCCCCATGAGGGGGAGGGGGTCTCGGCCGCTGCGACCCAAGAGGTCTCGGCTACTTATAAGAAGAGGAGGGGGTCTCGGCCGCTGCGATCCAAGAGGTCTCAGCTGATTTTAAGAAGGGGAGGGGGTCTCGGCCGCTGCGACCCAAGAGGTCTCGGCCGCTTTTAAGAAGGGGAGGGGGTCTCGGCCGCTGCGACCCAAGAGGTCTCGGACGCTTTTAAGAAGGTGAGGGGTTCTCAGCCGCTGTGACCCAAGAGGTCTCGGCCGCTTTTAAGAAAGGGAGGGGATCTTGGCCGCTGCGACCCAAGAGTTCTCGGACGCTTTTAAAAAGAGGAGGGGGTCTTGGCCGCTGCGACCCAAGAGGTCTCGGCCGCATTTAAGAAGGGAAGAAGGTCTCAACCGCTGCGACCCAAGAGTTCTCGGCTACTTTTAAGAAGGGGAGGGGGTCTCGGCCGCTGCGACCCAAGAGGTATCGGCCGCTTTTAAGAAGAGGAGGGGGTCTTGGCCGCTGCGACCCAAGAGGTCTCGGCCGCATTTAAGAAGGGAAGAAGGTCTCGGCCGCTGCGACCCAAGAGGTCTCGGCCGCTTTTAAGAAGAGGAGGGGGTCTTGGCCGCTGCTTCCCAAGAGGTCTCGGCCACTTTTAAGAAGGGGAGGGGGTTTCGGCCGCTGCGACCCAAGAGGTCTCGGCCGCTTTCAAGAAGGGGAGGGGTTCTCGGCCGCTGCGACCCAAGAGGTCTAGGCCACTTTTAAGAAAGGGAGGGGATCTTGGCCGCTGCGACCCAAGAGGTCTCGGCCACTTTTATGAAGGGGAGGGGTTCTCGGCTGCTGCGACCCAAGAGTTCTCGGCCGCTTTTAAGAAGAGGAGGGGGTCTTGGCCGCTGCGACCCAAGAGGTCTCGGCCACATTTAAGAAGGGAAGAAGGTCTCGGCCGCTGCTACCCAAGAGGTCTCGGCTACTTTTAAGAAGGGGAGGGGGTCTCGGCCGCTTTTAAGAAGGGGAGGGGGTCTTGGCCGCTGCGACCCAAGAGGTCTCGGCTGCTTTTAAGAATGGTTGACCCCCACCCCTTCTTAAAATGGGCTGAGACCTCTTGGTTTGCAGCGGTGGAGACGCCCTCCCCATGAAGTGGGAGGGGGTCTCGGCCGCTGCGACCCAAGAAGTCTCGGCCGCTATTTAGAAGGGGAGGGGTTCTCGGCCGCTGCGACCCAAGAGGTCTCGGCCGCTTTTAAGAAGGGGAGGGGTTCTCGGCCGTTGCGACCCAAGAGGTCTCGGCCGCATTTAAGAAGGGAAGAAGGTATCGGCCGCTGCGACCCAAGAGGTCTCGGCTACTTTTAAGAAGGGGAGGGTGTCTCGACCGCTGCGACCCAAGAGGTCTCGGCCGCATTTAAAAGGGAAGAAGGTCTCGGCCGCTGCGACCCAAGAGGTCTCGGCTACTTTTAAGAAGGGGAGGGGGTCTCGGCCGCTGCGACCCAAGAGGTCTCGGCCGCTTTTAAGAACGGAAGGTGGTCTCGGCCACTTTTATGAAGGGGAGGGGTTCTCGGCCGCTTTTAAGAAGGGGAGGGGGTCTCGGCCGCTGCGGCCCGAGCGGTCCCGGACGCTCTTAAGTAGAGGAGGGGGTTCCGGCCGCTGCGACACAAGAAGTCTCGGCCGCTTTTGAGAAGGGGTGGGTGTTCTTGGCCGCTGAGACCCAAGAGGTCTCGGCCGCTTTTAAGATGGGGAAGGGGTCTCGGCCGCTGTGATCCAAGAGGTCTCGGACGATTTTATAAAGGGGAGGGGGTATCGGCCGCTGCGACCCAAGAGGTCTCGGCCGCTTTAAAGAAGGGGAGGGGGTATCGGCCACTGCGACCTAAGAGGTCTCGGCCACTTTTATGAAGGGGAGGGATTCTCGGCCGCTGCGACCCAAGAGGTCTCGGACGCTTTTAAGAATGGTTGAGCCCCTCCCCTTCTTAACAGGGGCCGAGACCTCTTGGTTTACAGCAGTGGAGACGTCTTTCCCATGAAGGGGAGGGGGTCTGGGCCGCTCCGACCCAAGAGGTCTCGGCCACTTTTAAGAAGGGAAGGTGGTCTCGGCCACTTTTATGAAGGGGAGGGGTTCCCGGAAGCTGCGACGCAAGAGGTCTCGGCCGCTTTTAAGAATGGTTGACCCTCTCCCCTTCTTAACAGGGGTCGAGATCTCTTGGTTTGCAGCTGTGGAGACGCCCTCCCTATGAGGGGGAGGGGGTCTCGGCCGCTGCGACCCAAGAGGTCTCTGCTACTTATAAGAAGGGGAGGGGGTCTCAGCCTCTGCGATCCAAAAGGTCTCGGCCGCTTTTAAGAAGGGGAGGGGGTCTTGGCCGCTGCGACCAAAGAGGTCTCGGCTGCTTTTAAGAATGGTTGACCCCCTCCCCTTCTTAAAAGGGGCTGAGACCTCTTGGTTTGCAGCGATGGAGACGCCCTCCCCATGAGGGGGAGGGGGTCTCGGCCGCTGCGACCCAAGAGGTCTCGGCTACTTATAAGAAGGGGAGGGGGTCTCGGCTGCTGCGACCCAAGAAGTCTCAACCGCTATTGAGAAAGGGAGGGGTTCTCGGCCGCTGCGACCCAAGAGGTCTCGGCCGCTTTTAAGAAGGGGAGGGGTTCTCAACCGCTGCGACCCAAGAGGTCACGGCCGCTTTTAAGAATGGTTGACCCTCTCCCCTTCTTTACAGGGGCCGAGACCTCTTGGTTTGCAGCGGTGGAGACGCCCTCCCCAGGAGGGGGAGGGGGTCTCGGCCGCTGCGACCCAAGAGGTCTCGGCTACTTTTAAGAAGGGGAGGGGGTCTCGGCCGCTGCGATCAAAGAGGTCTTGGCTGATTTTAAGAAGGGGAGGGGGTCTCGGCCGCTGCGACCCAAGAGGTCTCGGCCGCTTTTAAGAAGGGAAGAAGGTCTCCGCCGCTGCGACCCAAGAGGTGTCGGCTGCTTTTAAAAAGGGAAGAAGGTCTCGGCCGCTGTGACCCAAGAGGTCTCGGCCGCTTTTAAGAAGGGAAGGTGGTCTCGGCTACTTTTAAGAATGGTTGACCCCCCTCCCCTTCTTAACAGGGGCCGAGACCTCTTGGTTAGCAGCGGTGGAGACGTCCTCCCCATGAAGGGGAGGGGGTCTGGGCTGCTCCAACCCAAGAGGTCTCGGCCACTTTTAAGAAGGGGAGGGGGTCTCGGCTACTTTTAAGAAGGGAAGGGGGTCTCGGCCGCTGCGACCCAAGAGGTCTCGGCCGCTTTTAAGAAGGGGAGGGGGTCTTGGCCGCTGCGACCCAAGAGGTCTCGGCCGCTTTTAAGAAGGGAAGGTGGTCTCGGCCACTTATATGAAGGGGAGGGGTTCTCGGCCGCTGCGACCCAAGAGGTCTCGGCCGCTTTTAAGAATGGTTGACCCTCTCCCCTTCTTAACAGGGGCCGAGATCTCTTGGTTTGCAGCGGTGGAGACGCCCTCCCCATGAGGGGGAGGGGGTCTCGGCCGCTGCGACCCAAGAGGTCTCGGCTACTTATAAGAAGGGGAGGGGGTCTCGGCCGCTGCGATCCAAGAGGTCTCAGCTGATTTTAAGAAGGGGAGGGGGGTCTCGGCCGCTGCGACCCAAGAGGTCTCGGCCGCTTTTAAGAAGGGGAGGGGGGTCTCGGCCGCTGCGACCCAAGAGGTCTCGGCCGCTTTTAAGAAGGTGAGGGGTTCTCGGCCGCTGCGACCCAAGAGGTCTCGGCCGCTTTTAAGAAAGGGAGGGGATCTAGGCCGCTGCGACCCAAGAGGTATCGGCCGCTTTTAAGAAGAGGAGGGGGTCTTGGCCGCTGCGACCCAAGAAGTCTCGGCCGCATTTAAGAAGGGAAGAAGGTCTCAACCGCTGCGACCCAAGAGGTCTCGGCTACTTTTAAGAAGGGGAGGGGGTCTCGGCCGCTGCGACCCAAGAGGTCTCGGCCGCTTTTAAGAAGAGGAGGGGGTCTTGGCCGCTGCGACCCAAGAGGTCTCGGCCGCATTTAAGAAGGGAAGAAGGTCTCGGCCGCTGCGACCCAAGAGGTCTCGGCCGCTTTTAAGAAGGGGAGGGGGTCTTGGCCGCTGCGACCCAAGAGGTCTCGGCCACTTTTAAGAAGGGGAGGGGGTCTCGGCCGCTGCGACCCAAGAGGTCTCGGCCGCTTTTAAGAAGGGGAGGGGTTCTCGGCAGCTGCGACCCAAGAGGTCTAGGCCGCTTTTAAGAAATTGAGGGGATCTTGGCCGCTGCGACCCAAGAGGTCTCGGCTACTTTTATGAAGGGGAGGGGTTCTCGGCTGCTGCGACCCAAGAGTTCTCGGCTACTTTTAAGAAGAGGAGGGGGTCTTGGCCGCTGCGACCTAAGAGGTCTCGGCCGCATTTAAGAAGGGAAGAAGGTCTCGGCCGCTGCGACCCAAGAGGTCTCGGCCGCTTTTAAGAAGAGGAGGGGGTCTTGGCCGCTGCGACCCAAGAGGTCTCGGCCGCATTTAAGAAGGGAAGAAGGTCTCGGATGCTGCGACCCAAGAGGTCTCGGCTACTTTTAGGAAGGGGAGGGGGTCTCGGCCGCTGCGACCCAAGAGGTCTTGGCCGCTTTTAAGAAGTAGAGGGGGTCTTGGCCGCTGCGACCCAAGAGGTCTTGGCCGCTTTTAAGAAGGGAAGGTGGTCTCGGCCACTTTTATGAAGGGGAGGGGTTCCCGGCCGCTTCGACCCAAGAGGTCTCGGCTGCTTTTAAGAATGGTTGACCCTCTCCCCTTCTTAACAGGGACGAGATCTCTTGGTTTGCAGCGGTGGAGACGCCCTCCCCATGAGGGGGAGGGGGTCTCTGCCGCTGCGACCCAAGAGGTCTCGGCTACTTATAAGAAGGGGAGGGGGTCTCGGCCGCTGCGATCCAAGAGGTCTCGGCTGATTTAAAGAAGGGGAGGGGGTCTCGGCCGCTGCGACCCAAGAGGTCTCGGCCGCTTTTAATAAGGGGAGGGGGTCTCGGCCGCTGCGACCCAAGAGGTCTCGGTCGCTTTTAAGAAGGAGAGGGGTTCTCGGCCGCTGCGACCCAAGAGGTCTCGGCCGCTTTTAAGAAAGGGAGGGGATCTTGGCCGCTGCGACCCAAGAGGTCTCGGCCACTTTTATGAAGGGGAGGGGTTCTCGGCCGCTGCGACCCAAGAGGTCTCGGCCGCTTTTAAGAAGAGGAGGGGGTCTTGGCCGCTGCGACCCAAGAGGTCTCGGCCGCATTTAGGAAGGGAAGAAGGTCTCGGCCGCTGCTACTCAAGAGGTCTCGGCCACTTTTATGAAGGGGAGGGGTTCTCGGCCGCTGCGACCCAAGAAGTCTCGGCCGCTTTTAAGAAGAGGAGGGGGTCTTGGCCGCTGCGACCCAAGAGGTCTTGGCCGCATTTAGGAAGGGAAGAAGGTCTCGGCTGCTTTTAAGAATGGTTGACCCCCTCCCCTTCTTAAAAGGGGCCGAGACCTCTTGGTTTGCAGCGGTGGAGACGCCCTCCCCATGAAGTGGGAGGGGGTCTCGGCCGCTCCGACCCAAGAGGTCTCGGCCACTTTTAAGAAGGGGAGGGTGTCTCGGCCGCTGCGACCCAAGACGTCTCGGCTGCTTTTAAGAAGGGGAGGGGGTCTCAGCCGCTGCAAACCAAGAGGTCTCGGCCACTTTAAAGAAGGGGAGGGGGTCTCGGCCGCTGCGACCCAAGAGGTCTCGGACACTTTTATGAAGGGGAGGGGTTCTCGGCCGCTGCGACCCAAGAGGTCTCGGCTGCTTTTAAGAATGGTTGACCCCCTCCCCTTCTTAAAAGGGGCCGAGACCTCTTGGTTTGCAGCGGTGGAGACGCCCTCCCCATGAAGTGGGAGGGGGTCTCGGCCGCTCCGACCCAAGAGGTCTCGGCCACTTTTAAGAAGGGGAGGGTGTCTCGGCCGCTGCGACCCAAGACGTCTCGGCCGCTTTTAAGAAGGGGAGGGGGTCTCAGCCGCTGCAAACCAAGAGGTCTCGGCCACTTTAAAGAAGGGGAGGGGGTCTCGGCCGCTGCGACCCAAGAGGTCTCGGCCACTTTTATGAAGGGGAGGGGTTCTCGGCCGCTGCGACCCAAGAGGTCTCGGCCGATCTTAAGTAGAGGAGGTGCTCTCGGCCGCTGCGATCCAAGAAGTCTCGTCCGCTATTGAGAAAGGGAGGGGTTCTCGGCCGCTGTGACCCAAGAGGTATCGGCCGCTTTTAAGAAGGGGAGGGGCTCTCGGCCGCTGCGATCCAAGAAGTCTCGTCCGCTATTGAGAAAGGGAGGGGTTCTCGGCCGCTCCAACCCAAGAGGTCTCGGCCACTTTTAAGAAGGGGAGGGGGTCTCGGCCGCTCTTATGTAGAGGAAGGGGTCTCGGCCGCTATAACCCAAGAGGTCTCGGCCGCTTTTAAGAAGGGGAGGGGGTCTTGGCCGCTGCGACCCAAGAGGTCTCGGCCGCTTTTAAGAAGTGGAGGTGGTCTCGACCGCTGCGACCCAAGAGGTCTCGGCTACTTTTAAGAAGGGAAGAAGGTCTCGGCCGCTGCGACCCAAGAGGTCTCGGCCGCTTTTAAGAATGGTTTACCCACTCCCCTTCTTAACAGGGGCCCAGACCTCTTGGTTTGCAGCAGTGGAGACGCCCTCCCCATGAAGGGGAGGGGGTCTGGGACGCTCCGACCCAAGAGGTCTCGGCCACTTTTAAGAATGGGAGGGGGTCTCGGCCGCTGCGACCCAAGAGGTCTTGGCCGCTTTTAAGAAGGGGAGGGGGTCTCGGCTGCTGCGACCCAAGAGGTATCGGCCGCTCTTAAGAAGGGGAGGTGGTCTCGGCCGCTGCGACCCAAGAGGTCTCGGCTGCTTTTCAGAAGGGGAGGGGTCTCGGCCAATGCGACCCAAGAGGTCTTGGCCGCTTTTAAGAATGGGAGGGGGTTTTGGCCGCTGCGACCCAATAGGTTTCGGCTGCTTTTAAGAAGGGGATGGTGTCTCGGTCGCTGCAACCCAAGAGGTCTAAGCGCTTTTAAGAAGGGAAGTGGGCTCGGCCGCTGTTGCCCCAAGAGATCTTGGCCACTTTTACGAAGGGGGGGGGGGGGTTAGCCCAAGGTGAGGATGGGGGGGGGGGCTCCCTCGATGTGCCTTCACCTTGACGTGGTGAGGGAGCTTGCGTGCCTTGATGATCCAATGAGCTAAGCTGGCGGGAGTAATGCTCCTGGAGGGGTCACCCGTGCCAGACAGGTCAAAGGGGAGAGGCCAGACTAAGCAAGGCACCTGGAAAAATGGGCTGGTTATACACGTCAGTGTAATTTCTCACTTGACAGACAGCAGAGATACATACTAGTGAGGTCTCCTCAACCAGATCAGATTCCTTCATTCATTTTGCAGAGGCCTTTTCAAAAAATGAATGAAAGAGGTGATCCGATTGGTTTCTATGGACAACTCAGCAACTTTTCCTCTGAACGGGTTTTGATAACTTTCCCCCAGAGATGGCTCCTTTACGCTATTTGCGTAATTCCCAGTGGAGGACATTTATCAAAGTCAGTGTATGTGCACTGATGTTATACACAGGATTTGTTGGTGTAGTTGGAGTGGACATGCACCAGATTAACTAAATGTTGCAAGGCCTGTGATAGATATGGTGCTAGTACACACTTTTTTTGAAATTTCACTTCAAAACATCGCTTTCATTCTCTGCTAGTGTTGCTCGCGAATATTCGCAATTCGAATATTATTCGCGAATATCGCATATTCGCGAATTCGCGAATTTCGCGAATATAGCGCTGTATATTCGTAATTACGAATATTCGTTTTTTTTTTTGTTTTTTTTCTTTACAGTACACATCACAGTGATCACCCCTCTCTGCTTCCAGCTTGTGTGGTGTAAAGAAGGCTGTAATACTACTGTGTGAGACTGGCGTGCGAAAATTCGCATATGCGAAAATTCGCATATGTTAATTTTCGCATACGCGTATTTTCGCACACGCGAAAATAAAACGAGAATATAACGAATATGCGAATATTCGCGAATATATGACGAATATTCGTCCATATATTCGCGAATTCGAATATGGCCTATGCCGCCCAACACTATTCTCTGCGACTGTTCTGAGACTTTTCACCTGTTCTGCACCAAAAAAGGCTCTAAACCTGTTGATAAATTCCCCCAATTTCTTTTATAGGTGTTGCCTAAACAGTGTGGTACTGTGGGGGACATGTATCAATATTGGTGTAGGTAGGCATTTTTTGTTGATCATTTTGGTTGGTCTAAATTTGGTGCAACTGCACCAAATTTACCATACTTGTGCAAGTCACATGATAAATTTTGTGCAAAGTTCTGAATTTCCACACAGTTCTATTTGTACTCCTGATCTACACCTCACAGGAAAAGTGGACACAGGGATTTTGCTCTATTGCTATGAGGCTCGGATTCCATTGATGTTTTTGTCTACTAGCAAAAACGCCAGAAAAACTATCACACCTTTTTCCTTCGTTTTTCTTGCATTTTTGCTGGTGTGTGTTTTTGTTTTTTGTACCCTGTTTCGATTTTTTTCACTGCCTTCACGTACCGCTCTGTGGGTCAGATGCAGAGCGCCTGGCCTACAAAGTGTAAGGACGTAATGAGTGATACATAGTAAATACATATACAGGGTGCAGAGCATCACTACTCTGGGATAATGAGGGCTGTGGGGGAGTTTTTTTTATAAAAAAAAAAATTTCAATGTGTTGTGTTTTTTATAATTGAATTTTCAGGCTAAGTAGTGAAAGCTGTCTTATAGACGGAAACCATTACTAAGCCGGGGCTTAGTGTTAGCCACAAACCTGCTAGTGCTAACCCCCAATTATTCCCCCGGTACCCACCGCCCCAGGGGGGCCAGGACCAACAGGCTCAGATCATCAACAATGGCGCTCCTGGGCCTAGGCAATAACAGGCTGGCATTATTTAGGCTGGGGAGGCCCAGTAACAATGGTCCTCGACCACCTTGGTAATTTCAGGCTGTTGCTGCTTGGTTGGGATCTGTCCCACAGCCGAGGGATGTGCGAGAACCGTCCCTCAGCACTGCAGTACTAAAACAACTCCCAGCATGGGACAGATTCTGTCCCATGATGGGAGTAGTTGTAGTATTGCAGTGCTGAGGGCTGGCTCCTGCATTGTCCAGCATCCGACACTTTTCTATGTGTCCTTGCTACCACTCGTAGATTTTTTGCAAAAATAAAAATAAAACGCAATTGCGCCAAAAAAATCCTTTTTCTTCCCGCAAATGATACATACCAGTCCACTGGATAAAGTGGTGTATGGTACACAAAACAGGTGACAACTTTAGAAAATCCTCCACCAAAAAAAACGCAGCACAAATGTAAAAAAAAGCACAATTGCGCAAAATTTGTAGACGTGAAAAGGAATCTAAAGGCAATGATACATGTCCCCCTGTGAGCTGTGCTGTTTATGTAACCCAGGGAGTTATGCCACCCTGCTAACACAACTCCAATCCATTATGGCATGCACAAAGTAACATGCAGTGACAGATGTGACACAAAATGATCTTTTTTGCAGGTTCCGTTTTTGCATCTTTTTTTTTAAACAGATGCAGGATGGAGCCTTCAGCGCTTTTTTTTTAAAACTTACTTAGTATCTCTTAACAGATGTATCCCTTGTCCATAGGCTATAATGGGTGTTACGCCGAGCGCTCCGGGTCCCTGCTCCTCCCCGGAGCGCTCGCGGCGTTCCTCTCTCTGCAGCACCCCGGTCAGACCCGCTGACCGGGAGCGCTGCACTGACATTGCCGGCGGGGATGCGATTCGCATAGCGGGAGGCGCCCGCTCGCGAATCGCATCCCAAGTCACTCACCTGTCCCGGCCCCCGGCTGTCATGTCCTGGCGCGCGCGGCTCCGCTCCGTAGGGCGCGCGCGCCAGCTCTCTAAGATTTAAAGGGCAAGTGCACCAATGATTGGTGCCTGGCCCAATAAGCCTAATTAGCTCCCACCTGCTCCCTGGCTATATTACCTCACTTCCCCTGCACTTCCTTGCCGGATCTTGTTGCCTTGTGCCAGTGAAAGCATTTAGTGTTGTCCAAAGCCTGTGTTTCCAGATCTTCTGCTATCCACATTGACTACGAACCTTGCCGCCTGCCCCGACCTTCTGACCTTGCCTCTGCCTAGTCCTTCTGTCCCACGCCTTCTCAGCAGTCAGCGAGGTTGAGCCATTGCCGGTGGATACGACCTGGTTGCTACCGCCGCAGCAAGACCATCCCGCTTTGCGGGGGGCTCTGGTGAATACCAGTAGCATCTTAGAACCGGTCCACCGACACGGTCCACGCCAATCCCTCGCTGACACAGAGGATCCACATCCAGCTAGCCGAATTATGACAATGGGAAACGTCCCTTCCCCAAAATTAACAATTTTTGTAATCTGGTAGTGACAGGAAGGCTGGGATTGTCCAGCCCTTAAAAGTGAAGCCAATCCACATGTCGGCAGAAAAAACTCCCCTTTCTTTGATCCTTCTCCTTCCAAAAAATTATGGTTCCTTGGAACGAACTTTCAATTCATTGCATAGTAGGAGAAATGATGATGATGACGGCTGCCATGTCTCCGATTCTTGTGGACAGTCTGTATAGAGAAAGTCATCGGTACTATGTAACTTTCACCAGGTTCTGATGATCCAGATGGAAAAAGCTGAATCAGGAAAAGATCAATACAGACTTCTCCATACAGACTGTCAGGAAGAACCTGAGACACGGCAGCCGAGCTGTCATCATCATCGTCACCATCAAGAACAAGTACAGTCAAGAAATGGGGACCCCCTGTGAGTTGAAAGGAGATATGGATGGAACCGCTGCCTACATGTGGTCCTTAACCCCTTGGGGACGGAGACCATTATGACCCTAAGTACGGGAGCATTTTTTGCAAATCTGACCACTGTCACTTTAACATCTTCTGACCGGTATAAGTGTCTTCACTCACCTGCAATTTATCTATTTATTTATTTAGTTATTTATTCATTTATTTATGATTATTTATACATCATCTAGTTTACCTTATGCTTACCATTCTTAGATTGTATTTACGCTATTTCATTAGTATCTCAACATTGGCCCAGTCTATATACATCTACATTTTTTTATATGTTATCCGTATTTATGAGTTAATATTTCAGTCTCCTATACGTCCCATACGTTTATCTTTCCAGCATCTATATAGGACGCATGCGCGGGGTGGATCGCATCATATCCAAGCCTCGCTTTGGGGTTTATCTATCTATCCACTCATGCGCCGTCTGAAGCGCATTGCGTTCCATTGATTCCGGACATGCGCAGATACATATTTCTTGCCACTTCCGCTTCCGGTCCCGCGGCTTTTTAACCAGACTCGCGGCGTCCAATGTGGCCGCCGCACACTGAGTCCACACATGGGACACCGGGGATTGGGTGAGTGCACTGTGGCTGTATTGCCTTGCTTATGTGACCTCCACTTTTGGTAACTACATACCCCTTATATTGTATTATTTCATTGTAGGAGTTATCGCCTCCTCTGGAGCCTCCACATTAGGGAGGTGATTCCAGTTCCTTCCATTACCTTATTTCATCTTATATCCTGGACTGCCTGATACTCTAAACATCTTTTATTAGGGTAGGCAATATGTTTATTATACTATATTTGCTCGTATTTTGGGGGCCTTAATGATGTGGCAATAATAACACCTATTGGTTATATGGTGTTTTACTTTATGTTTTTGGTTTTATCTTTAGTACTCTGCTGGAAGTGTTTCTTTTCCATCTTTAAATCCACCTTCAGTATTCTCGGCCCAACATCTTGTATTATTACATTTGGCGTGTCACACCAGTTATCAGTCTTTAGTTTACTACCATCATATATGGGTAAGACTGGCTCATTATTTGTCTTTGTGTCATCTTTTGGTTTTCTCTATCCAAGTTAACTTTGATGTATCTATCTATTAGGTTCTAGCACACTCATTAACATAAGGGAGTGGCAACCTGTGATCCCTGTGGCACTATATCTTTAATTTGAAGCTGGGCTATTTCATATCTACCCTATTACTATTGGAGGTATATATATCATTATTATACATTTTTGATATTTTATACTTTATACACTTGATAGTTTTGGTAAAATATGGAACTCTGACAGGTGGTTTTGTCATCTTATTTTTACAGTACTTACCTTGGACAAGGGACATATTCTCCATCTTCTCATAATACAATTAAGGATCCACATTTTTTCCATTGTGGCCAGTGTGGGATGATTTATCTACTTCTCATACATCTATATATCATTTCTCAGTATCAATGTGCGGCTATTATATTTTTGTATCACGTTTGCTTCACTTGTTTGTTTATCACTTTGATTATTATTTGTGATATGTTGACTGCTCCCCTGAGCCCTGATGAACCCCTAACTATAAGTGAGGGTGAAACGCGTAGGTCATTAGGAGTAAGAATATACACACATTAAGTCATTGGCTTGTTCATTTTTCATGTTTATGTGACTTATATTATCCCTACTCCCTGTCCACACTTATTGTAGTGAGGGCAAGGGGTTAGACTAGGTAGGGTCGGCTAGGTCAGGTTTTTCACCTGTACCCCAAACCCCCTCCCTTGGTCTGTTGCTCATTATTCAGTGCTATATCTGATACCTTCCTGAGCACTGTATTGTGAGGCATGGTGTTTTCTATTATCTTTATTAATAAAATTATGCATTTTTTAGCTTGATGCTTTCTTTGTGGCCTCATTGGTAGATTTCAGTAGTGTTATTATTTTGGTAAATTGTCTCCAAGGGCATATACATCATTGGCTGAAGGACCATACATTTCCTTTTTTCTGATTTTTGTGTTTCTCAATTAGATGGAGGACTCTTGATCCTCATCATAGCTGACGAGTATCTTTTATCTTGATATCGTGGTTTAATTCCCTTAGTGTATCTAAGAATGGCAAATAGTTTATTAGCAGGTGGATTTGACACTTCTTTATGGCTGGAAGAGGCGAAAGAGGTTTTTTCAGAAAAAGAACTGTCACATTCTAGTCATTTGACCCCCACACTCAATTCAGTCTTTAAGGAATTGAATTATAGATATAAAAACCAAATTAAATCTTGGTGGGAGGTACAATCTTTAGACAATTACATCTCAAATCGGATTGTTCCCAAGGGCCTAAGGATAGCCATATCACCAGCCCTCCGTTCTAGGACCCCGACTCTGATGAGTAAGTGGGAGAAGGAGGCCACAGAGAGTTCGCTTCGATTTATGAATCTTTTGTTGGAAGAGGAAAGGAATACCCTGGACAGTACTACTAAGAAATTACAGGAAAGTATTGACATTGCCCTTAAGCTAAAACAAGATCCGGAGTTTGCAAAAAAGGATACTGAATTAAAGAACAACATTGAAAAATTTAAACATTCTCTTAAAGACAGAAAGCATAAACAATTCATCAGGGATCTGAATGACTTTAGGGACAATAAGGCCTATAACTTCCTAAATCAACAACCATATCAAGGCACAGAAACGGAGATATCATCCTCTGAAACTGACGCCTCAGACTCGGAAAGACCTAATTATCAATCATGGAACCGGTCCCCATACTCCACTCGGTATCGGGGTGCCTATCGGGGCAACAACAGAGGTTGGGGCAAGAAATCAAGACCGCGGGGCTCATCCACAAAACGTGGAAACTCTGGAGAAACCCAGGGCTCTGGTTCACAATCCTTTTCTGTACCGTCTGTACCATCTGGCCCAACATCCTCTTCTACAACTTCCGGTTTTTTAGTGAAGGACACACAAGTGCCCCCTCGAATGTGACAGTTGAGGACAACCAGATAATTAATTTATCTTCACATCTGTTATCTGAGGCCGAGATCTCATTGTTAAAACATGGCCTCTCGTTTGTCCCTGTGAATAAACCTGATATATTTGGGTGGATCAAGGATCTCCACCTTTTTGGTAGAAGGCTAAAGTGGAAAAAATTCTTTTTTCACCATGATAAAAAATCATGTCAAGAATTAGGGATTGACCAGGAGGACCTGAGAGGTGTTTCCACTTTAGCCTCCTTATTAGAGGAGACAGAGAGAGGGATTGGTTTGGGCCCTTTCTCCACTTGTCATCTTAAAAGTACAAGACCTGCCCCGTCGGGGGACCGAGACTGCATCGATGTCTTTATAGACATCGCTTGTAGTGACATCGAGGCGAGATTGTGTGATTTCAGGATACCGACACACAATCTTACCAGAGTTGAACAAGATGCCCTCAAAGAGCTACAGTCTGATCGTACAATCATTATAAAACCCTCGGACAAGGGAGGGAATTTGGTCATACTAGACCATAAGGCCTATGTGAATATGTGTACTAGTATTCTGTCAGATGAGACGACCTACCGTATTCTAGAAAGGGACCCTACCATTATTTTTCTGAAGGAACTGAAGGAAATATTGATACAAGCAAGAACCGATTGCTTAATTGATGAACGTGAATATGATTTTTTGTTACCAAATGCACCACGTCTCGCTACATTCTATGGACTACCCAAAGTCCACAAGGGCTTGGACCCGCTTAAATGTAGACCTATAGTATCCGGAGTGGGCAACCTAACCCAGAATATAGGTATCTACTTGGACGAGGTCCTCCGCCCTTTTGTATTATGCTTACCGTCCTATTTACGAGACACGATGGACCTCCTGCTTAAGATCCAGGACATCATCATGGAGGAAGATTATTGGTTATGTTCAATTGATGTCGAGGCCCTTTACAGCTCAATACCCCACAATTTTGGGATTAATGCAGTGGCACATTACCTACGCAGTCGGAGTACCCATCATGCCGCGCACAATCAATTTATCCTCACTCTTTTGGAGTTTGTCCTCAACAGGAACTTTTTTATTTTTTCCTCACGCTTTTACCACCAGCTCAGGGGCACTGCCATGGGCAGCCCAGTGGCACCCACCTATGCCAACTTGCTCCTGGGCTGGTGGGAGGAAGCGATTGTTTTTGGGGAGGATAACTCTCGCTTCCACCACCATATCATCTACTGGGGCCGCTACATTGATGACGTGGCGGTCATCTGGAGCGGCCCCAAAGTGGAGTTCGAGAATTTTGTGCAGTCCCTTAACACCAACCCAGTGGGTCTCAAATTTACTTTTGAGATCCACAAGGATTCTCTAGTCTTTTTGGATGTACTGCTCGAACGTAGCAGCAATGGCAACATTAGCACCAAAATCCATAGGAAACCTACAGCTGGCAATAGCCTACTCATGTGGTCCAGTCACCATCCTTTTTCCCTCAGGAATGGGATTCCTAAGGGACAGTATCTAAGACTTAAAAGGAACTGCTCCTCGGAACAAGTTTTCCATCATGAGGCCAAGGAGTTACGCAGTAGATTTCAACACAGAGGATACCCTAATAGGGTTCTCAAAAAGGCATATATAGAAACTAAACATGTGGACAGATCTACACTCTTATTCTCCAAACCGAAGGCTGGGGATAGGGACCTTCCAACTCGAATTATTGGCACATTTGACGCAGCGGCCAAGGAAATACGCCAAATTTTGACCAATCACTGGCCTATTCTTAAGACGGACCCAGTAGTAGGTTCTTTAGTGGAAGAGACACCCAGGATCACATATAGGAGGGGAAAAAACCTGGGGGATTTTTTGGTACACAGTTTGTACACTCCCCCAAGGGGTCCAGGCACTTGGCTCGATCGCAAAGTATCTGGATCATTCAAATGTGGATCATGTAAAGCGTGCAAATATATGCGTGTTTCCAAAGAATTCCTCAGTCCTAGCACTAATAAGATGTATAAGTGCTATGACTATGCGAACTGCAAAACAAGTAAAGTCATCTACTTGGCTACATGTCCCTGTCCCTTATGCTATGTTGGCAAAACCATGAGGGAAGTAAGGCGTAGGATACTCGAACACATGAGTGACATCAGGCATAAGAGGGAAAAACCGTTGTCGCTTCATATGCTTAGGCATCATGCGGACACCCCCTTTAATTTGGATTTCCAAGTCATTGAAGTTCTCAAACCCGACATTAGGGGCGGTGACCTGGATAAAAGACTATTACAAGCCGAAACACGCTGGATATACCGGCTAAAGACCATCACCCCCTATGGTCTTAATGACCAATTATCCTTTTGCCCTTTCATTTGATGTAATTATGGGTACATTTCTTATATTACAATTTTCCATCTTGTATAATACATCTTCTGACCGGTATAAGTGTCTTCACTCACCTGCAATTTATCTATTTATTTATTTATTTATTTAGTTATTTATTCATTTATTTATGATTATTTATACATCATCTAGTTTACCTTATGCTTACCATTCTTAGATTGTATTTACGCTATTTCATTAGTATCTCAACATTGGCCCAGTCTATATACATCTACATTTTTTTATATGTTATCCGTATTTATGAGTTAATATTTCAGTCTCCTATACGTCCCATACGTTTATCTTTCCAGCATCTATATAGGACGCATGCGCGGGGTGGATCGCATCATATCCAAGCCTCGCTTTGGGGTTTATCTATCTATCCACTCATGCGCCGTCTGAAGCGCATTGCGTTCCATTGATTCCGGACATGCGCAGATACATATTTCTTGCCACTTCCGCTTCCGGTCCCGCGGCTTTTTAACCAGACTCGCGGCGTCCAATGTGGCCGCCGCACACTGAGTCCACACATGGGACACCGGGGATTGGGTGAGTGCACTGTGGCTGTATTGCCTTGCTTATGTGACCTCCACTTTTGGTAACTACATACCCCTTATATTGTATTATTTCATTGTAGGAGTTATCGCCTCCTCTGGAGCCTCCACATTAGGGAGGTGATTCCAGTTCCTTCCATTACCTTATTTCATCTTATATCCTGGACTGCCTGATACTCTAAACATCTTTTATTAGGGTAGGCAATATGTTTATTATACTATATTTGCTCGTATTTTGGGGGCCTTAATGATGTGGCAATAATAACACCTATTGGTTATATGGTGTTTTACTTTATGTTTTTGGTTTTATCTTTAGTACTCTGCTGGAAGTGTTTCTTTTCCATCTATAAATCCACCTTCAGTATTCTCGGCTCAACATCTTGTATTATTACATTTGGCGTGTCACACCAGTTATCAGTCTTTAGTTTACTACCATCATATATGGGTAAGACTGGCTCATTATTTGTCTTTGTGTCATCTTTTGGTTTTCTCTATCCAAGTTAACTTTGATGTATCTATCTATTAGGTTCTAGCACACTCATTAACATAAGGGAGTGGCAACCTGTGATCCCTGTGGCACTATATCTTTAATTTGAAGCTGGGCTATTTCATATCTACCCTATTACTATTGGAGGTATATATATCATTATTATACATTTTTGATATTTTATACTTTATACACTTGATAGTTTTGGTAAAATATGGAACTCTGACAGGTGGTTTTGTCATCTTATTTTTACAGTACTTACCTTGGACAAGGGACATATTCTCCATCTTCTCATAATACAATTAAGGATCCACATTTTTTCCATTGTGGCCAGTGTGGGATGATTTATCTACTTCTCATACATCTATATATCATTTCTCAGTATCAATGTGCGGCTATTATATTTTTGTATCACGTTTGCTTCACTTGTTTGTTTATCACTTTGATTATTATTTGTGATATGTTGACTGCTCCCCTGAGCCCTGATGAACCCCTAACTATAAGTGAGGGTGAAACGCGTAGGTCATTAGGAGTAAGAATATACACACATTAAGTCATTGGCTTGTTCATTTTTCATGTTTATGTGACTTATATTATCCCTACTCCCTGTCCACACTTATTGTAGTGAGGGCAAGGGGTTAGACTAGGTAGGGTCGGCTAGGTCAGGTTTTTCACCTGTACCCCAAACCCCCTCCCTTGGTCTGTTGCTCATTATTCAGTGCTATATCTGATACCTTCCTGAGCACTGTATTGTGAGGCATGGTGTTTTCTATTATCTTTATTAATAAAATTATGCATTTTTTAGCTTGATGCTTTCTTTGTGGCCTCATTGGTAGATTTCAGTAGTGTTATTATTTTGGTAAATTGTCTCCAAGGGCATATACATCATTGGCTGAAGGACCATACATTTCCTTTTTTCTGATTTTTGTTTTTCACTGTCACTTTAAGCATTAATAACTCTGGGATGCTTTTACTTATAAATTTGATTCCGAGATAGTTTTTTCGTGACATATTCTACTTTATGTTATTGGTAAATTTTCGTTGATACTTGTATAATTTCTTGGTAAAAAATGCAAAAATTTTATGAAAAATTTTAACATTTTGCAGTTTTCTAACTTTGAAGCTCTCTGCTTGTAAGGAAAATAGACATACCAAATAAATTATATATTTATTCACATATACAATATGTCTACTTTATATTTGCATCATAAAGTTAACATGTTTTTACTTTTGGAAGACATCAGAGGGCTTCAAAGTTCAGCAGCAATTTTCCAATTTTTAGCAAAACTTTCAAAATCGGAATTTTTCAGGGACCAGTTCAGTTTTGACGTGGATTTGAGGGGCCTTCATATTAGAAATATTTCACAGGAATAGCAGCAAAGTGAAGGAGAAAATTCAAAATCTTCATTTTTTACACTCACATGTTCTTGTAGACCCAGTTTTTGAATTTTTACAAGGGGTATAAGGAGAAAAATCCTCTCAAAATTTGTAACCCAATTTCTCTCGAGTAAGAAAATACCTCATAGGTGTGTGTAAAGTGTTCGTCGGGCGCAGTAGAGGGCTCAGAAGGGAAGGAGCAACAATGGGATTTTGGAGAGTGAGTTTTTCTGAAATGTTTTTTGGCGGGCATGTCACATTTAGGAAGCCCCTATGGTGCCAGGACAGTAACCCCCCCCCCCCACATCGCACACTATTATGGAAACTACACCCCTCAGGGAACGTAACAAGGGGTACGGTGAGCCTTAACACCCCACAGGGTGTTTGACAACTTTTTGTTAAAGTTGGATGTGTTAATGAAAAAAATTTTTTAGGGATTGCATAGGGGTGGACATAGGGGGTTTTCTACGTCAGTGATTCCCAAACAGGGTGCCTTCAGCTGTTGCTAAACTCATAGCATGCCTGGACAGTCAGTGGCTGTCCAGAAATGCGTGGAGTTGTTGTTTTGCAACAGCTGGAGGCTTCGTTTTGGAAACACTGCCGTACAATAAGTTTTTCATTTTTATTGGGGGGGACAGTGTAAGGGGGTGTATATATAGTGTTTTACTCTTTATTAGATGTTAGTGTAGTGTGGTGTTTTTAGGGTACATTCGCACTGGCGGGTTGCGGTGAGTTTCCCACTAGGAATTTGCGCTGCAGCGAAAAATTTTGCGCAGCTCATACTTAAAGCAGGAAACTTACTCTAAACCTACCCGTGGGAATGAACCCTGTACGTTCACCTGGGGGGGGGGGGGGCAAACCTCCAGCTGTTTCAAAACTACAACTCCCAGCATGTACTGACAGACTGTGCATGCTGGGAGTTGTAGTTTTGCAACAGCTGGAGGCACACTGGTTGGAAAACCTTCAGTTAGGTTCTGTTACCTAACTCAGTATTTTCCAACCAGTGTGCCTCCAGCTGTTGCAAAACTACAACTCCCAGCATGCACAGTCTGTCAGTACATGCTGGGAGTTGTAGTTTTGCAACAGCTGGAGGTGCACTGGTTGGAAAACCTTCCGTTAGGTTCTGTTACCTAACTCAGTATTTTCCAACCAGTGTGCCTCCAGCTGTTGCAAAACTACAATTCCCAGCATGTACTGATCACAGAAGGGCATGCTGGGAGATGTAGTTATGCAACAGCTGGAGGTACGCAACTACAACTCCCAGCATGCAGAGACAGCTGTTTGCTGTTTGGGCATGCTGGGATTTACAGTTTTGCAACATCTGGAGTGCTAAAATTTAGAGACCACTGAACAGTGATCTCAAAACTGTGGACCTCCAGATGTTGCAAAACTACAAATCCCAGCATGCCCAGACAGCAAACAGCTGTGTGGGCATGCTAGGAGTTGTAGTTTTGCAAGATCTAGAGGGCAGTATAGAGATCACTGTGCAGTGGTCTCTAAACTGTTGACCTCCAGCTGCTGCAAAACTACAAATCCAAGCATGCCCACACAGCAAACAGCTGTCTGGGCATGCTGGGAGTTGTAGTTTTGCAACATCTGGAGGGCTACAGTCTGGAGACCACTAAAGTGGTCTCAGACTGTAGCCCTCTAGATGTCGCTAGGCAACTTACCGGCTTCCGTCGCATCCAGGGAACCGTCCTCTTCTGCCGCACGCCGCCCGCAGATCTCCGTCGCCGCCCGCTGATCACCGTCGCTCCGCTGCCTCCAGACAGGTAAGTGGACGTCGGCGCCCGGTCCTCTTCGTTTTCCCCATTCTGGTCTGCCTATTGTGGGTGGGCAGGACGGGGAAAACGAAAGTAAAGCCCCCCCGCCCCCGATCTGCTATTGGTGGTCGCGTCTAGACCACCAATAGCAGGGATAGGAGGGGTGGCACCCCTGCCACCTCACTCCTATCCCTTCAGGGGGATCGTGGGTGTCTTAGACAACTGCTATCCCCCTTATATTCCAGGTCACCGGGTCACCATAGACCCGTATGACCCGGAATCGGCGCAAATTGCAAGTGTGAATTCACTTGCGATTTGCGCCGATCGCCAATATGGGGGAGGGGGGGTGTCTAATGACCCCCCTGGGCATTTGCACGGGGTGCCTGCTGATCGATATCAGCAGTCACCCCGGTCCGGTCCCCGCCCGGCGCGTGGCAGGAACCAAAATTCCCACGGGTGTATGGATACGCCCTTCGTCCTTAAGTACCAGGAAGCAAGGGCGTATGCATACGCCCTTCGTCCCCAACAGGTTAATTTTGAGCCCTGTGCTTTGTTAATATACAGATATAGGCTGTAGGGGTAAATTCAAGACATTTTTTCCCATTGAAATACATGGGCCCATTGTGGTCTTTGGGAGGAGGTGATGTCTTGTGCTGAAGCCAAACATGTGAATGTAGGGCAGTGATGTGTATGGGAGACTGATGTATTGTTTCAAATTTCCTGGGGAACCTACAGTTTAACTATGTGGTCAGTTCTTTAACCTATTGGGGATCAAGGGTATACAGGGGGGTTGGGGTCTAACCTGCAGCTGTGAAGAGTGGAGGAAACTGTGGCCTGCTAGAACTTAAAAAACTACAACTCCCTCACCCTTTGGCTCTCTGGGCATGCTGGGAGTTGTAGTTTTGCAAAATCTGAAGGGCTACAGATTGGAGACCACTGTGCAGGCATGCTGGAAGTTGTAGTTATGCAACAACTGGAGGAGAACAGTTTGTAGACCACTGTGTACTGGTCTCTAAACTGTGGACCTCCAGATGTTTCAAAACTACAACTCTCAGCATGCCCAGACAGTCCAGGCATGCTGGGAGTTGTAGTTCTGTAACATATGGCCCTTCAGATGTTGCCAAACTACAACTCCCAGCATGCCTGGACAGGCTGGGCATGCTTCGAGTTTAGTTTTGAAACATCTGGAGGTCCACAGTTTAGAGACCAGTACACAGTGGTCTCCAAACTGTTCTCCTCCAGTTGTTGCATAACTACAACTTCCAGCATGCCTTTCGGCTGTCAGTGCATGCCAGGAGTTGTAGTTTTGCAATAGCTAGAGGCACACTGGTTGGGAAACACTGAGTTAGGGTCTATTTCCAAACTCTGTGTTTTTCCACCAGTGTGCCTACAGCTTTGTTCAAAACTACAACTCTCAGCATGCATGTCTGTCAGTGCATGCTGGGAGTTGTAGTTTTGTAACAGATGGAAGTTTGCCCCCTCCCCCATGTGAATGTACAGCTGGAGGCACCCTGTAAGGGAAACACTGCCGTAGGGTATTTTTGGTGGCAATGAGGTATTTCCTAATTTCCTATAATTGAGTTATAAAATTTGGGGGGCTTTTTCTCCTTTTACTCTTTGTAAAAATGAAAAAAAAAATGGGGCTACATGAACATGTTAGTGTAAAAAAAATGAGATTTTGAGTTCTTTCCTCCACTTTGCTGCTATTCCTGTGAAACACCTAAAGGGTTAACAAACTTTACAAACGTCATTGAGAATACTTTAAGGGGTACAGTTTTAACAATGGGGTCAATTATGGGGGATTTCTAACATAAAGACCCTCAAATTCACTTCAAAACTGAACTGGTCCCTGAAAAATTCAGATTTTGAAATTTTCATGAAAAATTGGAAAATTACTGCTATATTTTGAAGCCCTGTAATGTCTTCAAAAAGTAAAAACATGTCAACTTTATGATACCAACATAAAGTAGACATATTGTATATGTATTGTATATGTGAATCAATATATAATTTATTTGGCATGTCCATTTTCATTACAAGTAGAGAGAATAGAGTTTCAAAGTTTAAAAAAATGTTACATTTTCAAAATTTTCTTGAAATTTTTGAATTTTTCACCAAGAAGTGATGCAAGTATTGATGAAAATTTACCACTAACATAAAGTCATGAAAAAAACTATCTCAGAAACAAATGTATAAGTAAAAGCATCCCAGAGTTATTAATGCATAAACTGACACAGGTCAGATTTGCAAAAAATTGCCTGGTCCTTGAGGTCAAAAGGGGCTTGGTCCTCAAGGCTTTAATTGTGATTGACATCAAAACACAATGTGAACTGAGCCTTAGTAATGATAACATACTTGGCAATTTTGGACCTGTATACATTTGTGGAGGATATATTTATTACACATTTATTATAAATTATAGTTTATAATCGATATCTGGGAAAGGATGGTTGATCCAGGGATTCATTCTGATTGCCACATTTGGAGCGGGGCCATCCATTAGGGGTGAAGCCGCATAGGCATAGGGCTGTGACATTAGGGACAAGTAGGGTGGTTATTACACCTAGGGCCCAGCCTATTTCCCCTTCTCACCCGCACTCATGCATCAGGGTACACTGTTTAATTACTCCACCCAGTTGGCTCATTGTATAGCCCCCCGCACTCGTAGCATCATGCACGTTGCGCTCCCCTATTGGAAGTTATATGTGACTCCTGTTTTTTGACCCTGTTTAATTAATATAATAAATCATTTACATAATGCATAATTTATTTGGTTCTCACATATTGTGTGGTACCAAATATTTTGTTTCTTAATATTTGTATATGGATCTAGATTCCTCAGTGACAATCGAGATAATTATCTTGTTCCATATTAGAAATACCAGGATAATTCAGTTACTGACCTTTATGAAAATACATGAACTTCCTGCGTGGACCATAAACAGTTAACACGTTCGGCGTGTGCTGGTAACCTAGCACTGCCAGAGGACGCGTCGCCCAGGGAAGCAGGGCGGGCGCACCGGACGTGACGCGTTGGTCGCGCAGGATATAATGTCAGACGCCAGCTTCCCCGGCAGCGCGCTGGGCTGGATATCAGCCGGCCTCTTCGCCACTGCGAGAGTGCGCGCCGCCGGTATACTCTATTGAAGTCACGGAACAGTGAGTACACTCCATATGGAGCATTTTCTCCTTACAGGTGAATGGACAACTGAATATTGAATAGGGCCATGTCTCTCTTTTTTACAGGGCAGCCAATTGGAGGTGTTGAGTGATTTAAACAAAGATCAGTTACATATGGCCATTTGTCTATCCATATCCATATGGCTTTCTGTTGATAATTTTACATATCTAAGTACTGCAAACAAGAGGCCATCGCATGATATGCCCAATGGCATGCTGTGGCCCCTTGTGTGAGTCCGTTCAGGTGAAACTTATTCTGACGGTCCTCTGAGATTGACTCCTATGTTAACTCCCCTGATGACGTCGCTGAAATAGGCGATAGAAACGCGTTGGGTATATCAGTCACCACTTAGGTTGACTGAGGGAGTATTTGTATGTTGAATGACCACTAGTTGGTTAGTTGGATGTGCTTGTATAACACTATAGCACTCCTTACTTGGATATTATTGATGAAGGAATATTGATTTCTTCTTTTAGCAGTATTACTCTGGTTTAAAGATCATTGGGTACATGCACAGAACGGCACTATTTACATAGTTACATAGTTAGTACGGTCGAAAAAAGACATATGTCCATCAAGTTCAACCAGGGAATTAAGGGGTAGGGGTGTGGCGCGATATTGGGGAAGGGATGAGATTTTATATTTCTTCATAAGCATTAATCTTATTTTGTTCCAGGAATGTATCTAATCCTGTTTTAAAGCTGTTAATTGTTCCTGCTGTGACCAGTTCCTGAGGTAGACTGTTCCATAAGTTCACAGTTCTCATGGTAAAGAAGGCGTGTCGCCCCTTGAGACTAAACTTTTTCTTCTCCAGACGGAGGGAGTGCCCCCTCGTCCTTTGGGGGGGTTTAACCTGGAACAGTTTTTCTCCATATTTTTTGTATGGGCCATTAATATACTTATATACGTTTATCATATCCCCCCTTAAACGTCTCTTCTCAAGACTAAACAATTGTAACTCCTTTAATCGCTCCTCATAGCTAAGATGTTCCATTCTCCATATTAGTTTAGTCGCGCGTCTCTGCACCCTTTCCAACTCCGCAGTGTCCCTTTTATGGACAGGTGCCCAAAACTGAACAGCATATTCCAGGTAAGGCCGTACCAATGATTTATAAAGGGGGAGTATTATGTCCCTGTCCCTTGAGTCCATGCCTCTTTTGATACATGACAATATCCTGCCGGCTTTGGAAGCAGCAGCCTGACATTGCATGCTATTCTGTAGTCTGTGATCTACAAGTACACCCAGATCCTTCTCTACCAGTGACTCTGCCAGTTTAATCCCCCCTAAGACATACGATGCATGCAGGTTATTAGTACCCAGATGCATAACTTTACATTTATCCACATTGAACCTCATTTGCCAAGTGGATGCCCAGACACTTAGTCTATCCAAGTCATCTTGTAACTTATGCACATCCTCTATAGACTGTACTGTGCTACAAAGCTTGGTGTCATCTGCAAAGATAGAAACAGAGCTGTTAATACCATCCTCTATATCATTAATAAATAAATTAAACAACAGCGGGCCCAGTACAGAACCTTGGGGTACACCACTAATAACCGGGGACCAATCAGAGTACGAATCATTGACCACCACTCTCTGGGTACGATCCATGAGCCAGTGTTCAATCCAGTTACAAACTAAAATTTCCAAACCCAAAGACCTTAACTTACCTGTCAGACGTCTATGAGGGACAGTATCAAATGCTTTAGCAAAATCCAGAAACACTATATCCACAGCCATTCCTCTGTCAAGGCTTCTACTCACCTCTTCATAAAAGCAAATTAGATTGGTTTGACAACTTCTATCCTTAGTAAACCCATGCTGGCTATCACTCATAATACAATTATCCCCTATGTATTCCTGTATGTAATCCCTTATAAGTCCTTCAAACAATTTACCCACAATGCACGTTAAACTTACCGGTCTATAGTTTCCTGGGGAAGACCTAGAGCCCTTTTTGAAGATTGGCACCACATTCGCCTTGCGCCAGTCCCTTGGCACAATACCAGACACCAGAGAATCTCTAAATATCATGAACAGGGGTACAGATATTACTGAACTTACCTCTCTAAGAACTCTTGGGTGTAGTCCATCCGGTCCTGGGGATTTGCTTACATTTATATCACTTAACTTACCTTGTACCATCTCTACATTAAGCCAGTTCAGTACATTACATGATGTGTCACCAGCACTGACCTGGCCAATGTCAGCTCCTTCTTCCATAGTGTATACAGAACTAAAGAACCCATTCAGTAGCTCCGCCTTCTCTTGATCGCCTGTGACAACCTCCCCATTATCATTATTAAGGGGTCCTACATGCTCTGTCCTTGGTTTTTTTGCATTTATATGTCTAAAAAAATTTTTAGGATTAGTTTTGCTTTCTTTGGCCACCTGTCTCTCATTTTGAATTTTTGCTGTTTTTATTACATTTTTACAGATTTTATTAAGCTCCTTGTACTGTTTAAATGTTATAGCTGACCCATCAGATTTGTATTTTTTGAAGGCTATTTTTTTGTTGTTTATTGCTCTTTTAACATCATGTGTCAGCCATGTAGGATTTAGTTTTAATCGTTTATATTTGTTCCCCTTTGGTATATATTTAGCTGTATAGTTATTTAGAGTTGATTTAAAGATGTCCCATTTACCTTCTGTATCAGTATTTGAGAACACCTCCCCCCAGTCTATGTCCTGTAGTGCAGATCTCAGCCCAGGGAAATTTGCCTTTTTAAAGTTATATGTTTTTGCCTTCCCCGCCTGTCTTTGTTTTCTACATTTTAAGTCAAAAGTAACTATATTGTGGTCGCTATTACCAAGGTTTTCCCGCACAGTTACATTACAAACCAGCTCTGCGTTGTTGGAAATGATCAGATCCAACAAGGCATCACTTCTTGTTGGGTCCTCCACAAACTGGCCCATAAAATTATCCTGCAATAAATTTAGGAATTGTCGCCCCTTTGTAGTTTTAACCAACCCCGGACCCCAATCTATATCTGGATAGTTAAAATCTCCCATTATTACCACTGTACCTGCCCGGGCGGCCCTCTCTATTTGTTTATGAATCTGAACTTCTATCTCTTCAGTGATATTAGGGGGTCTGTAGATTACACCAAATACTATTTTTTCAGTATTTCCCTCCTTTTGTAATTCTACCCACAATTTTGTACTATATGAATCTTTTATTTGAGAATAACAATTAAAAGTTATGTTTTAAGCCACCTCTTATCACTGGTGTAGGTCAGCTGGTGTTATTAACCACATTTGGAGTCAGGAAGGAATTTTTGTCCCCAAAATGAGGAAAAATGGCTTCTAGCTCATGTTTTTTTTTCCTTCCTCTGGCTATACTGGTGAATGTCTCAATTCTAACATCAGTGTTGAGGGATAGCCAATGTCATTGTATACATCTACCACAGTAGTGCACCTAAATTCTTGTATTGTATTATTCTAATTGTTACACATCCACACCGTTTATCTGGTGTAGGATGCCATTGTGGCACTTGTAGTCTGTTGCAGGCATCCCCCATTGTATGCATTTTTATGCTGGGGATTGCCCTTAGCAACAGACCAGAAGGGCAGGATCTGCTCCCCCAGTATATATGGACAACTGCATTTGGGGTTGAGCACCTCCTGCCATTTGAGACCACATCTTTGTTGTTGCTTAAATCTTCCTCTGGATCAGCAAGACAGGATAATAGGCAAAACGAGATGGAACATATTTTTTTTTTTTTATAAACTATTATTATGAAAGGAAGGGCACAGAGTGGGTCAGAACTAGGATAGTGGGATGATGTGTATACTGGGGAGTAGCCCGTGGTGAGCTTTTAGGAAAGGGGGGGCTCCCTCGTTGTGCCTTCATCTTGACGTGGTGAGGGAGCTTGAGTGCCTTGGTGAACCAATGAGCTAAGCTGGAAGGAGTAATGCTCCTGAAGGGGTCACCCATGCAAGACCGGTCAAAGGGGAGAGGCCAGACTAAGCAAGGCACCCGGAAGAATGGGCTGTAATATGCGTAAGTGTAATTTCCCAACTGATAGACAGCAGAAATACATACAAGTCTTGTGCGGGAAGATTAGCCCCTCAGCTTAGATGGCACGCAATGGGCTTTAAGCTGATGGAAATAATGCAGACATACATGTTGTGGCCTCAATTGTTGTGAAAGCTGCTTTTCTGTAAACAAGCTGTAGAAGATTCTGAGCATTGAAACACTGCAATGGGAGACGTATGATGGCAGGTAAGCTGCAGATCATGGAGAAAAAGTTATGGAACAATAGGATTACATGTCCTGAGCATCAGTGAACTGAAATGGAATGGCATGAGAAACTTTATGGCCATGTTTACACAGCAGAATTTCTGAAGTTCTGCACAAATTCCGTACCGTAAGGGTTGCTTAAAAGAATTACGGAATTCCGCCCAAAATTTCAGTATTATTCTGTGTTCTCAGAATATACGCTGTGTGAATGGGACCTTGGAATACCATTGAAGTGAATGTACAGTCATTTTTGGTGGAATTCTTCAGCAGAATTCTAGACAGAAATTCTGCCGTCTGAACATAGCCTAACTCTGAGAGGTGTGTGTCTCTCAGTATATCCAGCATGCAGAAAATGGCCGAAACTTTACATAAGAACGGCATATGAAACTGCCGCACTTAGGCTATGGTTCCACTTGTTTTAGTTTTTCTTTTTACATCTTAAAAAACACCTTAAAAACATAACATAGCATCTCTACTTACCTACAAGAGCCGTATAGTATATAGGGGTGCATAGTGCACTGATGTATACTATATAGGAGCTGGGAATCCTGTCACTATACTGACGGAACTCCCTGCAAATGACGGGGAAGCACTGTGCGGTACAGTAACAATAAACAGTAAAAACGGTCATCTGTAGAGATCTCTGCTTTTACTATAAGCACTTGCTAGGCTAAGCGCTATGCACTGGCCCAGCAAGGAAAGAGCAGTGCAGAGCAGTGCTGGTTAACTCTTTGGAGTTATGCAGTATATTCAGCTTTCTATAGATTTATATAGTTGGATATACTAAATACAGATGCTGACATCCACTTACTCCATACTGGCTTTTTTTTTTAAATCAAATATTTATTTTCATTTTCAAATATAACAATATAGCAGTATTCAACAAAATAATAGGTACAAAACGATGGACATGCTATAGATCTACCGCTGTTGCGTTGAGCAGTTGTAATGAACAAAATTGAATACATAAAAAAACATTACATAATTCAAAATTACATAACAGAAGCTCTGTATCCCATAGAACGGGATTACATTCTCAGGCGAAAACCGGCCCGCTTAAAGCTAGAATGAAGAAGTGTGAATTATAAAGGCACTAAACAATATTAAGAAAAGGGATATCTCATAAACTATATCCCAATGGTAAAACGCCCCTATAACATTCTGACAAACAAACAAATAAGCTCACATAAACAGAACACACAGACTAGACAACATAAGGGAAAGGGGTAAGGAAAGGGGGAGTAGAAGAAAAGTATAAAGGATTGGTTAGGTAAGACTGAGACGCAAGATAGCTCTAGAAATCAGTGGGTAAAGGCAGAGTAAGAAAGAAAAAGAAAAGATTGAAAATAAAGAACTAAGGAAGGGTAGGTAAATAGAGAGCGATGAATAGAACAACAGAGTTGAGGACCAGCAAATGTGTCTAAATGTGTAAAATACAGAAGAGACAAAGACACATGGAGGGAGATTTATAAAAATCTGTGCAGAGGAAAAGCTGTCGAGTTGCCCATAGCAACCAATCAGATTGCTTCTTTTATTTTTACCAAGGCCTCTGCAAAGTGAAATAAGCGATCTGATTGGTTGCTGTGGGCAACTGAGCAAGTTTTCCTTTGCACAGGTTTTGATAAATCGCCCCCATGGTCCTCCTCCTCTAGATGACTACTGAGTCCCTGTAGGCCAACCATAGTGACCACATTTTTCTAAACTCCAAAGTTCCTCCATACGACAAATTTAAGCTACTTTTTGTAACCATTGCCAAGCGTTGGTCTGCATCCACAGCATGGGAATCAAGGCTTTGGCCACCGATAACAGATGTGCCAGAAGTGATCGCCTATGCATGGGACAGTTTGGGGTCGGCAATCCCAATAGTACCAGAGTTGCTGTAAGAGTAATTTTCTTACCCAAGATTTTGTTGATATGGAAGCTGACATCCCTCCAGTACTCCGCAATGTCTTTGCACGTCCACCAAATATGTGGAAGCATACCAACCTGTATTCTTATGACATCTCCAGCACATTTTTGAGGTAGATAAGCCCCAGTGATATAACATCTCTGGTGTGCGGTACCACCTTGATAACAATTTATAGTGCCCTTCTTGTAACTTGACACACCTAGAGAAACCATTAGAGTTTAGCATTATCTTTGCTTTGGATGTTGAAGTTAGCTGTATACCTAATTCCCATTCCCACAACATCAAGTATAAGGAGTAGGAATCCTTGTTATCACTTGCCAGAGACGAGCGTATGGTGGAGAGTTTAATAAAACCTGTGGATGAGGACAGTGCCAATTTATCTAACCAAGGCAGATTGGATCTGATGCCATACTTCCTAAAGAGAGATGCACATGTATGCCTTACTGTGTATGCTTGAAGGAAGTAAATCTTTATGTTTGGTAGCAGTGATTGTAAAGTCTCTTGTGATGGAGGCTTATTCAAAGAACACAGATCTTTCAGAGGTATGTCATCAAGTTTGTCCCAAATGTGAGAGGCCATTACTGCCTGGGGTTCTAATATATAAGGCACTAACGAACTGGGCAATGGCGGTGACAAAGATGGCAATCCCCTACTTTCTGTGACATGGTCTTGTTAAAAGCTTTCTAGACCACCAGAGTGCCTCGCAACAACGGGTTAGTGATGAGGGTGGTGTGTGAGAGAGGGCAGCCACAATGCTCTTTGCCTAGAGAGACCCGGTGGTACATATTGAGTTTCTAGTGCCTGACCTTGCAATAGACTAGTTTCTGCCATTATTTCTGCCCACCTCTGTACATGAACTGATTTGTACAGTTGTGCTATGTCAGGGACAGCTAATCCACCTTGAAGTTTACAGCTTTGAAGCTTAAGTAAACTTTATGGCAGACTTATGACAGAGGTGTCAGCAGAGAGCACTTCCTGTGAAACACAGTAGTTCAGTGTGAGAAGCGTGCGGGTGTGTCCCTGTTTGAGCTCTCCAGGACTCCCAAGCAGACTACAGAGGCAGGTGTTCTATTTGCTATTTGGGGGGGGGGGGGGAAGAAGCCATCTACAGCCAGTTTTCCGGCCTGCGTGAGAAAATGTAGTAGGGACCGCAGTAACGTGGGCCCTGCTCCCCAGGCAACGGCGAGTAGTGTAAAGGCCACTAGAGGCAGGAAGGTCAAGAAAAGCCTGCAGAATGTGGAGATGTGGGGCCACCGAGACCCAAAAAAGTCTATGGAAACATATTGCTCCAGGATGACAGCTCGGTTTGCAGAGTTTAACCGCTGTGGGAAAGAGCTAAAGGCAGCTAGGGAGGATTTGCACCTGGCCCAAAACATGGCTAACAGTGGTCCCATGAAGAAATGGTCTGAGCTGAAGGCGAGAATACAAGCCCAGAAAGCAGAGATCATGGTGTTGGAAGAGAGGAGGAAGGTCCTTTTGGAAGGCAGTGGACTGTTCCAGGAAAAACTGCTAAATGAGGACAGATTCGTCGCCATGACATCCCCAGGTAAGGAGGTGGTGGATGATGGGGAGAGTAGTGGCGGTGAGGAGGAGGAGGTGGAGGAGCAGTCAGAGGTTGTCGGAGAGGCTGAAGAGAGGGTGGAGAGTATGGTGTTGGATGATGGGGCCCCTGCTGCCTTTGTCACCCCTGCCCCCCCCCTCAGTGAAGACCACCTTGCTGCTGCCCAAATGGTGGCCTTACCTGTCACATCTGATGAGAGCGAGGAGGACGGTGATGCCGGGGTGCTCTGAACCATCACCCTGCAGGAATCCCCCACTCACTTCCAGAACTTTTCTTTTGGTGATGATCTGGGCCCTGAAGGAGGCAGGAAGAAAGGGCAGAGGAGCAAAAAGAAGAGGAAAGTGGGAGAAGTTACTTGTTTTGTGTTTAGTCCTTTCCAGCAGTCTGGGCCGGCTGAGAAGTCGGTTCAGGCTGCTGGGCCCCCCACTCTGCAAGACCCCGCTTCTGAGGTGGAGCGGAGCCAGCACGGGGGGTACAGTGTGAAATCCATGATGGCGGAGGGAGATGCTGAGAAACCCTCCTGTCCTGTCAGTAGGAAAGGGCAGGACAGGCCTGAAGTGGGGGGCGGTCCCCTGGGCATTGCTGATGCTGCGGGGCACTCCTCTGTGAGGGGGGGGGGGGGAATGTCCGGGCATCAGCTGTACAGTCCACGCGGTCAGGTGGTGCAAGTGCTGACATCATGGAAACTTCCCCTGTGAGGGAGGGGATTTCCTGCACGTCACATGGTGAAGGAGGAGGGTTGGCCCTGCTCATGGAATTGACGTCAGGAGATGGAACTAGTGACATCAGTGGCAGAGATGTGATGCTAGAGGCAGATTTAATGACATCGGCACCAGCAGTCTGTCTCAAGCCAGCAACATTACAGTATATCCCGGCCAGGTCAGTCAAAAGTAAGAGTGAAAAAGCTACTGCACTTAAAGGGTTTAGTAATACCTGTGTGGATGAGAGGAGTGGTAGTACTTTGAATGAGAAGGGTGGTAGTGCTGTGAATGGGAGGAGTGGTAATGCTGTGGATGGGAGTAGTGTTTGTGCTGTGAATGGGAGGAGTGTTAGTGCTGTGAATGGGAGGAGTGGTAGTGGAGCAGATGGGAGGAATGGTAGTGCTGTGAATGGGAGTAGTTGTAGTGCTGTGAACGGGAGGAGTGGTAGTGCTTTGAATGGGAGGAGTGGTAGTGCTGTGGATGGGAGTAGTGGTAGTGCTATGGATGGGAGGAGTGTTTGTGCTGTGAATGGGAGGAGTGTTAGTGCTGTGTGTGAGAGGAGTGGTAGTGCTGTGGATGAGAGGAGTGGTAGTGCTGTGGATGAGAGGAGTGGTAGTGCTGTGGATGAGAGGAGTGGTAGTGCTGTTGATGAGAAGAATGGTAGTGTTGTGAATGGGAGGAGTGGTAGTGGTGTAGATGGGAGGAGGGGTAGTGCTGTGGATGAGAGGAGTGGTAGTGGTATGAATAGGAGGAGTGTTATGGATGGGAGAAATGATTGTGCTCTAAGTGCTGGTGGCTCTGGTGTGTCAGGGTCTGGTCCGGCTGCCCCCCCCCCCCCCCCCCCCCCAGTCGCCAGGAGTTATGCAAGTGTGGCGGCTGGGGTTTGGGAAGGTTCAGCAAGTTCTTTACCTTTGGAATCTGGTAATGTTCACTTGCAGCGGCGCCTCCTGGAGGCGCTTAGGAGAGGAGAGAGGACCCTCCAGGTAGAGGGAAAGGAGGTGGACCTGTCCTTTTGGGTGGAGAGACAGGGTTTTGGTGCGTTCCGAGAAAAAGATGGGGAGATCATATGGTCCCTCCATACACCCGGGCAGGATTCAGGCCGCAGGAATGTGGCCCGTCTGGTGTGGACTGGCAATGATGCGTGCCCCAAAGGGGCAAGGTGGTGGAGCTTCTGCTCCAGATGGGTTTCAGGGCTAGGGACATCTTTGCCCTGATCCACCCCTTTGGCTCCTCTGAGTTTGAGGTCAGCTTTGTTAGGCCAGAGGGTCTTGAGCTTTTCTGGTCTAATTATGAGCTGATGAAGAACGAGCCCTTAGCAACAGACCAGAAGGGCAGGATCTGCTCCCCCAGTATATATGGACAACTGCATTTGGGGTTGAGCACCTCCTGCCATTTGAGACCACATCTTTGTTGTTGCTTAAATCTTTCTCTGGATCAGCAAGACAGGATAATAGGCAAAACGAGATGGAACATATTTTTTTTTTTTTATAAACTATTATTATGAAAGGAAGGGCACAGAGTGGGTCAGAACTAGGATAGTGGGATGATGTGTATACTGGGGAGTAGCCCGTGGTGAGCTTTTAGGAAAGGGGGGGCTCCCTCGTTGTGCCTTCATCTTGACGTGGTGAGGGAGCTTGAGTGCCTTGGTGAACCAATGAGCTAAGCTGGAAGGAGTAATGCTCCTGAAGGGGTCACCCATGCAAGACCGGTCAAAGGGGAGAGGCCAGACTAAGCAAGGCACCCGGAAGAATGGGCTGTAATATGCGTAAGTGTAATTTCCCAACTGATAGACAGCAGAAATACATACAAGTCTTGTGCGGGAAGATTAGCCCCTCAGCTTAGATGGCACGAAATGGGCTTTAAGCTGATGGAAATAATGCAGACATACATGTTGTGGCCTCAATTGTTGTGAAAGCTGCTTTTCTGTAAACAAGCTGTAGAAGATTCTGAGCATTGAAACACTGCAATGGGAGACGTATGATGGCAGGTAAGCTGCAGATCATGGAGAAAAAGTTATGGAACAATAGGATTACATGTCCTGAGCATCAGTGAACTGAAATGGAATGGCATCAGAAACTTTATGGCCATGTTTACACGGCAGAATTTCTGAAGTTCTGCACAAATTCCGTACCGTAAGGGTTGCTTAAAAGAATTACGGAATTCCGCCCAAAATTTCAGTATTATTCTGTGTTCTCAGAATATACGCTGTGTGAATGGGACCTTGGAATACCATTGAAGTGAATGTACAGTCATTTTTGGTGGAATTCTTCAGCAGAATTCTAGACAGAAATTCTGCCGTCTGAACATAGCCTAACTCTGAGAGGTGTGTGTCTCTCAGTATATCCAGCATGCAGAAAATGGCCGAAACTTTACATAAGAACGGCATATGAAACTGCCGCACTTAGGCTATGGTTCCACTTGTTTTAGTTTTTCTTTTTACATCTTAAAAAACACCTTAAAAACATAACATAGCATCTCTACTTACCTACAAGAGCCGTATAGTATATAGGGGTGCATAGTGCACTGATGTATACTATATAGGAGCTGGGAATCCTGTCACTATACTGACGGAACTCCCTGCAAATGACGGGGAAGCACTGTGCGGTACAGTAACAATAAACAGTAAAAACGGTCATCTGTAGAGATCTCTGCTTTTACTATAAGCACTTGCTAGGCTAAGCGCTATGCACTGGCCCAGCAAGGAAAGAGCAGTGCAGAGCAGTGCTGGTTAACTCTTTGGAGTTATGCAGTATATTCAGCTTTCTATAGATTTATATAGTTGGATATACTAAATACAGATGCTGACATCCACTTACTCCATACTGGCTTTTTTTTTTAAATCAAATATTTATTTTCATTTTCAAATATAACAATATAGCAGTATTCAACAAAATAATAGGTACAAAACGATGGACATGCTATAGATCTACCGCTGTTGCGTTGAGCAGTTGTAATGAACAAAATTGAATACATAAAAAAACATTACATAATTCAAAATTACATAACAGAAGCTCTGTATCCCATAGAACGGGATTACATTCTCAGGCGAAAACCGGCCCGCTTAAAGCTAGAATGAAGAAGTGTGAATTATAAAGGCACTAAACAATATTAAGAAAAGGGATATCTCATAAACTATATCCCAATGGTAAAACGCCCCTATAACATTCTGACAAACAAACAAATAAGCTCACATAAACAGAACACACAGACTAGACAACATAAGGGAAAGGGGTAAGGAAAGGGGGAGTAGAAGAAAAGTATAAAGGATTGGTTAGGTAAGACTGAGACGCAAGATAGCTCTAGAAATCAGTGGGTAAAGGCAGAGTAAGAAAGAAAAAGAAAAGATTGAAAATAAAGAACTAAGGAAGGGTAGGTAAATAGAGAGCGATGAATAGAACAACAGAGTTGAGGACCAGCAAATGTGTCTAAATGTGTAAAATACAGAAGAGACAAAGAAACATGGAGGGAGATTTATAAAAATCTGTGCAGAGGAAAAGCTGTCGAGTTGCCCATAGCAACCAATCAGATTGCTTCTTTTATTTTTACCAAGGCCTCTGCAAAGTGAAATAAGCGATCTGATTGGTTGCTGTGGGCAACTGAGCAAGTTTTCCTTTGCACAGGTTTTGATAAATCGCCCCCATGGTCCTCCTCCTCTAGATGACTACTGAGTCCCTGTAGGCCAACCATAGTGACCACATTTTTCTAAACTCCAAAGTTCCTCCATACGACAAATTTAAGCTACTTTTTGTAACCATTGCCAAGCGTTGGTCTGCATCCACAGCATGGGAATCAAGGCTTTGGCCACCGATAACAGATGTGCCAGAAGTGATCGCCTATGCATGGGACAGTTTGGGGTCGGCAATCCCAATAGTACCAGAGTTGCTGTAAGAGTAATTTTCTTACCCAAGATTTTGTTGATATGGAAGCTGACATCCCTCCAGTACTCCGCAATGTCTTTGCACGTCCACCAAATATGTGGAAGCATACCAACCTGTATTCTTATGACATCTCCAGCAAATTTTTGAGGTAGATAAGCCCCAGTGATATAACATCTCTGGTGTGCGGTACCACCTTGATAACAATTTATAGTGCCCTTCTTGTAACTTGACACACCTAGAGAAACCATTAGAGTTTAGCATTATCTTTGCTTTGGATGTTGAAGTTAGCTGTATACCTAATTCCCATTCCCACAACATCAAGTATAAGGAGTAGGAATCCTTGTTATCACTTGCCAGAGACGAGCGTATGGTGGAGAGTTTAATAAAACCTGTGGATGAGGACAGTGCCAATTTATCTAACCAAGGCAGATTGGATCTGATGCCATACTTCCTAAAGAGAGATGCACATGTATGCCTTACTGTGTATGCTTGAAGGAAGTAAATCTTTATGTTTGGTAGCAGTGATTGTAAAGTCTCTTGTGATGGAGGCTTATTCAAAGAACACAGATCTTTCAGAGGTATGTCATCAAGTTTGTCCCAAATGTGAGAGGCCATTACTGCCTGGGGTTCTAATATATAAGGCACTAACGAACTGGGCAATGGCGGTGACAAAGATGGCAATCCCCTACTTTCTGTGACATGGTCTTGTTAAAAGCTTTCTAGACCACCAGAGTGCCTCGCAACAACGGGTTAGTGATGAGGGTGGTGTGTGAGAGAGGGCAGCCACAATGCTCTTTGCCTAGAGAGACCCGGTGGTACATATTGAGTTTCTAGTGCCTGACCTTGCAATAGACTAGTTTCTGCCATTATTTCTGCCCACCTCTGTACATGAACTGATTTGTACAGTTGTGCTATGTCAGGGACAGCTAATCCACCTTGAAGTTTACAGCTTTGAAGCTTAAGTAAACTTTATGGCAGACTTATGACAGAGGTGTCAGCAGAGAGCACTTCCTGTGAAACACAGTAGTTCAGTGTGAGAAGCGTGCGGGTGTGTCCCTGTTTGAGCTCTCCAGGACTCCCAAGCAGACTACAGAGGCAGGTGTTCTATTTGCTATTTGGGGGGGGGGGGGGGGAAGAAGCCATCTACAGCCAGTTTTCCGGCCTGCGTGAGAAAATGTAGTAGGGACCGCAGTAACGTGGGCCCTGCTCCCCAGGCAACGGCGAGTAGTGTAAAGGCCACTAGAGGCAGGAAGGTCAAGAAAAGCCTGCAGAATGTGGAGATGTGGGGCCACCGAGACCCAAAAGAGTCTATGGAAACATATTGCTCCAGGATGACAGCTCGGTTTGCAGAGTTTAACCGCTGTGGGAAAGAGCTAAAGGCAGCTAGGGAGGATTTGCACCTGGCCCAAAACATGGCTAACAGTGGTCCCATGAAGAAACGGTCTGAGCTGAAGGCGAGAATACAAGCCCAGAAAGCAGAGATCATGGTGTTGGAAGAGAGGAGGAAGGTCCTTTTGGAAGGCAGTGGACTGTTCCAGGAAAAACTGCTAAATGAGGACAGATTCGTCGCCATGACATCCCCAGGTAAGGAGGTGGTGGATGATGGGGAGAGTAGTGGCGGTGAGGAGGAGGAGGTGGAGGAGCAGTCAGAGGTTGTCGGAGAGGCTGAAGAGAGGGTGGAGAGTATGGTGTTGGATGATGGGGCCCCTGCTGCCTGTGTTACCCCTGCCCCCCCCTCAGTGAAGACCACCTTGCTGCTGCCCAAATGGTGGCCTTACCTGTCACATCTGATGAGAGCGAGGAGGACGGTGATGCCGGGGTGCTCTGAACCATCACCCTGCAGGAATCCCCCACTCACTTCCAGAACTTTTCTTTTGGTGATGATCTGGGCCCTGAAGGAGGCAGGAAGAAAGGGCAGAGGAGCAAAAAGAAGAGGAAAGTGGGAGAAGTTACTTGTTTTGTGTTTAGTCCTTTCCAGCAGTCTGGGCCGGCTGAGAAGTCGGTTCAGGCTGCTGGGCCCCCCACTCTGCAAGACCCCGCTTCTGAGGTGGAGCGGAGCCAGCACGGGGGGTACAGTGTGAAATCCATGATGGCGGAGGGAGATGCTGAGAAACCCTCCTGTCCTGTCAGTAGGAAAGGGCAGGACAGGCCTGAAGTGGGGGGCGGTCCCCTGGGCATTGCTGATGCTGCGGGGCACTCCTCTGTGAGGGGGGGGGGGAATGTCCGGGCATCAGCTGTACAGTCCACGCGGTCAGGTGGTGCAAGTGCTGACATCATGGAAACTTCCCCTGTGAGGGAGGGGATTTCCTGCACGTCACATGGTGAAGGAGGAGGGTTGGCCCTGCTCATGGAATTGACGTCAGGAGATGGAACTAGTGACATCAGTGGCAGAGATGTGATGCTAGAGGCAGATTTAATGACATCGGCACCAGCAGTCTGTCTCAAGCCAGCAACATTACAGTATATCCCGGCCAGGTCAGTCAAAAGTAAGAGTGAAAAAGCTACTGCACTTAAAGGGTTTAGTAATACCTGTGTGGATGAGAGGAGTGGTAGTACTTTGAATGAGAAGGGTGGTAGTGCTGTGAATGGGAGGAGTGGTAATGCTGTGGATGGGAGTAGTGTTTGTGCTGTGAATGGGAGGAGTGTTAGTGCTGTGAATGGGAGGAGTGGTAGTGGAGCAGATGGGAGGAATGGTAGTGCTGTGAATGGGAGTAGTGGTAGTGCTGTGAACGGGAGGAGTGGTAGTGCTTTGAATGGGAGGAGTGGTAGTGCTGTGGATGGGAGTAGTGGTAGTGCTATGGATGGGAGGAGTGTTTGTGCTGTGAATGGGAGGAGTGTTAGTGCTGTGTGTGAGAGGAGTGGTAGTGCTGTGGATGAGAGGAGTGGTAGTGCTGTGGATGAGAGGAGTGGTAGTGCTGTGGATGAGAGGAGTGGTAGTGCTGTTGATGAGAAGAATGGTAGTGTTGTGAATGGGAGGAGTGGTAGTGGTGTAGATGGGAGGAGGGGTAGTGCTGTGGATGAGAGGAGTGGTAGTGGTATGAATAGGAGGAGTGTTATGGATGGGAGAAATGATTGTGCTCTAAGTGCTGGTGGCTCTGGTGTGTCAGGGTCTGGTCCGGCTGCCCCCCCTCCCCCCCAGTCGCCAGGAGTTATGCAAGTGTGGCGGCTGGGGTTTGGGAAGGTGCAGCAAGTTCTTTACCTTTGGAATCTGGTAATGTTCACTTGCAGCGGCGCCTCCTGGAGGCGCTTAGGAGAGGAGAGAGGACCCTCCAGGTAGAGGGAAAGGAGGTGGACCTGTCCTTTTGGGTGGAGAGACAGGGTTTTGGTGCGTTCCGAGAAAAAGATGGGGAGATCATATGGTCCCTCCATACACCCGGGCAGGATTCAGGCCGCAGGAATGTGGCCCGTCTGGTGTGGACTGGCAATGATGCGTGCCCCAAAGGGGCAAGGTGGTGGAGCTTCTGCTCCAGATGGGTTTCAGGGCTAGGGACATCTTTGCCCTGATCCACCCCTTTGGCTCCTCTGAGTTTGATGTCAGCTTTGTTAGGCCAGAGGGTCTTGAGCTTTTCTGGTCTAATTATGAGCTGATGAAGAACGAGCCCGGATGGCGGGATTTCGCTGTAAAAGCGGTATCCCGCCACAGCATGCTGAAGAAGGTGACCGTATTAACCCGTAATGAGTCACTTTCATGCTACAATATCATGACCTGGCCTGGCAGGTATGGGGAGGTGATGGATGTCCCCCGAAAGAATTTTGATGAACACAGAATCTGGTCTGGGGCCTGGATGTTTTCCGTCCGTCTCAGGCGTTCAGGGAACACAGTCACCCACATCCCTTCGGCCACCTTCCTTGGACGTGACAGGATTCAGATCTTCTACCAGGGGCAGCCAAAGCTGTGTCACAGGTGTGGTAACCCAAACCATTTCAGTGCAAACTGCACTCAGCAGTGGGGGGGGGGGGGATCACCTGGCAGCCACCTGTAAGAAGATTAGGTGTAACTTGTGTGGTGACTGAAAGGTCACCCTTTCAGCCGGTGTCCGCGCTCTTTTTCCTCTGCTGCTCCTGCTGGGGAGAGCCCGTCGGTTGCCTCAGTGGGGGAGGGGACCAGCCATGGAGAAGGGGCACCAAAACCAGTGAGGGAGAAGCATAAGACCCCCTCTCAGCTCAGGGGCATCTTTTTACCGCTCCTGTTGAATGCCGACGGGTTATTGAATTAGAAATGGGGAGGTGCCTGATCTTAGATGTCTTCATGAAGGGACAGGAGCTCCGGCTCAGTAAAATCCACGCCCGTAAAGATCTCTTTATGAGGATTAAGCCCTTTCTTTTTACGAGTCGGCAGGTGATCTTTGGAGGGGACTTCAATAATGTCACGAGGTCCCAGGATAGGAGAGGCTCCAATGGTCCGCTGACTTGCGATAGTGAGGCACTGATTAGTATAGCTAGAGAAGCTCGCCTAGAGGATGCCCACATCCGGAGCCCCTTGGGCCACGTGGGTTTCACCTATCATCAAGGTAGTCGAAGGTCTAGGATAGATAGGTTTTATTTAAAGGAGGAAGCCGTCTCTTCCGCAGTGTCCGTGGTTGAGGTGGAGTTCTCCGATTACTGTATGATTTTGTTTTCCCTTAATGTTTCAGAGACCCCCCGGATGGGAAAAGGTTATTGGAAGCTGAATTCGTCCTTCCTGGAGGAAGCGGAGGTAAGACAGTCCTTTGAGGATTTTCTTCAGAGTCAGATACCTTTACTGGACCTATGTAGTAGTAAGTCAGAGTGGTGAGAGATATTCAAGAAGCGGGTTGTGGGGTTCTTCCGCCAGTTCTCGAGCCTCAGGTCCCTGAACAGGTACCGCTTGTATCAGGGTCTGAGGAGGAAACTCGAGCTTCTCGTTTCGACTGGAGGTAGCCGAGAGGTTATCTCCAGAGTGAAATCCTTGCTGATGAGGTGTCAGTACGATAGGCACGCATCTTTGGTTTTTGAGAGGGATTTCGGTAAGTACCGCTCGCCCGACCCTTACAGAAACGGTAAGATGTCAGTAAGTAGTAATATCATTTCAGGACTGATTGATAGCACAGGATCTCTGAATCGGTCCAGATCAGGGATCTTGGAGGTCGTCAGATCCTTCTACTCGCACCTCTTGGGGAGGAAGGATCTAGATTGAGACAGGATGTCGGTTTTCCTGGCTGAAACCATTCCTGAGCCAGGGGTAGACCCCTCTCTTGATGTTTTGGCAGAAGAAATCAGGGAAGAGGAAGTGAGACTGGCGATCGAGGGGCTTGCCCCTAAGAAGTCGCCAGGTCTGGATGGCTTAACATCCGAGTGGTACAGGACCTTTAAGGAGTCTTTAGCTCCCCTTTTGACTGAGGTATTCAATGAGTGTCTCTCCTCGGGCACTCTGCCGAAGTCAATGAGGAGGTCAGCCCTGATTCTTCTCTCAAAGCGTAAACATCCCAGCCATATTGAGAATTGGAGGCCCATAGCTCTTCCCAATATGGACAGGAAGCTTCTGGCTAAGATACGGTTTAATCGGTTGGTGAAGTTTGCACCCGGGCTCCTTTCGGAGGCCCAGCACTGCACTGTTCCAGGCCGAAGCACCTTAAATGCTGTCCTTAGTGTCAGGGAGGCAGTTACATATATAGTTACATAGTTAGTACGGTTGAAAAAAGACATACGTCCATCAAGTTCAACCAGGGAATTGAAGGGTAGGGGTGTGGCGCGAGATTGGGGAAGGGATGGGATTTTATATTTCTTCATAAGCATTTATGTTATTTTGTGGAGCGGAGTAGTGCAGGTCTCTGGAAGGGGTACTTGTTGTCCTTGGATCAGGCCAAAGCATTTGATCGGGTGAACCACGAGTACCTCTGGTCCGTCCTCCTGAGATATGGCTTACCAAGTACTTTTGTTAATTGGCTTAAAAACGATATCCCATGCAGCAAAGAAAAAAAAAAAATACCTAGCCATTCCATAGTATATTCACCTACCACCTCTCTGACATGCTTGTGATTTTTTTTCCGGCCCCCATTCACCGGCTATTCAGCTCATAAATTCCAGTTACTTCCTGGTTATGGTGGCTATGCCTGTGATCTCAAAGACTACATTTCCCTGCATGCACTGCTCACATTTCCTGCTCTCAGCTGCCTGAGCAGAGAGCTTGTTACCACCCCTAACTTATGTTAGTCACTCCCACAGCTCTGCTAGCTCACTCCCACATAACACTGAGCTCCAATCATAGCCCTATACAGCAGGGTGGCCACGAGGAAACAAACTAAACTCAGTGCTCAGAGAAAGGGACCCTGGAGTTGAAGCTGCAGTTTTACACTGTAAAATCACTCCCTCCCCCTCCTCCTCTCAGTGAAACAGCTTTACAGTGGCACAATCACCTCCCCCCTTCTCTGCCCTGCACTCCTCTCTCCCCAGTGCTCAGTGTGACAGCTCTACACTGGAAGCTCCCTCCCCTCCCCCCTCTCCTCCGTTCTCAGTGTAAAAACATTAGCAAGGAGAGGGGAAAGAATCAGCCTTTTTGCTGGGATGCTATGATCTGAATCAGCCGGCATATAGGCAGTGCTGCTCAGCCAATCACTGCAGAACAGAGGGAGGACAGTGTGAATATTCATCAGATGGGAGGGGCTAAGGCCGAGCACAGGGAGCTCTCTGTAGCACAGGGGTTTTCTGGGTAATTGTCACGTCACGGCCCCGGGATGCTGCTAATAACAGCCTGAATAGGGGGTCGCAAGTCATGAAAACCTGGAACAGCTGAATTTCCTGTCAGACAGAAGAATGCAGAAAAAGCTTGTTTCTAAGCAGCATTGGTAATGGAAGTGATTTACAAACCTATATAACTTTACCTTCTGCACTAAAAGCTGAACAATTTTTTACTGTGAGACTTGTCCTTTAAGATCTTGTATGCAGAGGCAGAGAGTTTCCCGCTGGTTAACGGGTGCTCTGGCAGCTCTTTTGAGGTGGGGTCCGGAGTCCATTAGGGTTGTCCTTTGAGCCCGCTCTTATATGTGTTTGCGATCGATCCCTTCCTTAGGAGGGTGAGTCGGGATGAGTCTGGTGGAGTCGGCTGTCACCCAGAGAGTGGTGGCGTACGCTGACAATGTCACTATTTTCGTCTCTTCGAGAGGAGGTCGATGTGGTGATGTCGGAGGTGGACCGCTACTCGGAGGCATCCGGGTCTAAGATCAAACGGGATAAGTGTGAGAGTCTCTGGCTGGGAGGGGGGGATCCTACATTTGATCTCCCGGATACCCATCCACGGGCCCAAGAATCAGCAAAAGTCTTAGGCATCACATTCGGCCAGGATGATTATCCCCCCCCAAAAACTGGGATGGTAAGCTCCAGGATGCCACTCAGAAGGTGGACCAGTGGAAGGGTTGGTCTATGACCCTCAGAGAAAGGGTACACCTGATCAAATCGTACCTGCTCCCCTTGTTTATCTATCTGGGCAGCGTATGTATCTTGCCAGAGGTTTACTATACTAGGGCCTGTTTTTCCAACTGTTATGGGGGAACAGGATGAACTTAGTCAAGAGGGAGGTTACGTACCGCACGAGGAGACTAGGGGGTTTATCTATGGTAAACCCTGTGGTGTTCTTAATGAACACCTTCTTGAAAGCCAACATCTCAAAACTCTGGTCAGAGAGGGCTCCTCCGTGGGTAATCTCCTGCATGGAATGATTTCGGCCTTTCTTCCAGGAATGGGAGAGAGGAGGGCGAGTGAAGGACCTCCGTACGCCCCATGGATATCTTCCGGCTTATGCTACCCCGACTCTGAAGGCGATACGTTGGTGGGGTCAGGGAGTGTGGGAGATCAGGAACCAGTCAAGGCAGTTTCTTGACAAACGGGTTCTGTTGACCCACTTCCAGAAGCCTCTGGCGCTCAGGGACTGCCCAGGTTTGGATCTGAAGGTGGGGTTGTATCTTTTTAACATGAAAAGGATCCCCCAGAAGTTTGGGGACTTGGCCTGGCACTGCTTTCAGGGGAAGCTATATGTAAGGGACAATCTGAAGTGCAGGAACTCTGATTACCGGGGATGTCCCCGAGAATAGTGTGGGGACACGCTGGAAAGCATGGACCACTTCCTGCTTCAATGTCCCTTTAATATAGGGGTTTACAACCGGGAGGGCGCTTCCATCGGCTGGAGTCAACTTGCCGGCCTTACCTACCCTGAGTGGGCTTATGGGGCATTCAGGAACCTGGGTGGCCGAGACCGGGGCACTTTATTCTTAGTTAGCCTAGTGGTTAGATACTACACATGGAACATGGAATGCACAGTGTTTAGTGTCGACCCAGCAGAAAATCCTCTCCGAGGTGGAGGTCTGTAGCAATGTCACCGGTGACCTCGGGAAGATCAGGTCTTTGGAGTATAGCAGTCTTGGTACCAGTTCTCTCTGGTTCTCTCCTTTTCTTTTCATGTGCCCTAGGTACTAGACCTTTTGGGTAGAGTACCTTTATTTTGGATAGGGGAAGTGTTATAGGGATAGAGATAGGTTGAGAGTAGGGTTAGTTTTAATGGAGGGCTAGAATTAGGGAGAATTGTAGGGGGGGGGGTTTAGGGAATGAGTTTAAAATTATTTTATCATGTCTGCCATCCTTCTTCCCGGTGGTGGGCTAATGCATGTGCACGCTAGCTTTTTGTATTGTTTTAAGCTAATACGTTATGAAGGGCTTACAGGCAACCAAACTTGGTCCTAAAATGGGTTGTGGTTCAGTGTGTATAAGTTTGTGTATAAGTTTGTTGGGAGGAGTGCTAGGTGGGGAGGGTGTATTTGTGGGTGGTGGTGGTTTCTTCTTTGGGGGACCTGACATGGGTCAGTTAAGGACTGGACTTTGAACTGTACGAACGGTATGGACTCTGACCCATGTACAGGAGGGGTGGTGTGGGTGAGGGTACAGTTTTAGTGTAGGAATTTTCTTAGGGTTTTCTATTGATTTTGATTTCTGTAGTGCATATATTGTATATTTTATTTATATATTATATTTTATTTAAATACTATATTTAGTGATTTTGTAAATATATTGTGTTTTATATCTATACTAGCTGAGTACCCGGCGTTGCCCGGTTTTTCCTTCCTAATCCTTGTTGGGGAGGAAAATAAACAAAGGAGGAAGCTTTTGACTTCATATCCCATCCTCATATATTGTTGTCATATCCCGACCTCCTATCCAGTCATCATATCCCGACCTCCTATCCCAAACTCCTATCTCGTCCTCATATTCAGTCCTCCTATCCCGTCCTCCTATCCCATCCTCCTATCCCGTCCTCCTATCAAGTCCTCCTATCCCGTCCTCCTATCCCGTCCTCCTATCCCGTCCATCTATCCCGTCCTCCTATCCCGTCCTCCTATCCCATCCTCCTTTCCCGTCCTCCTATCCCGTCCTCCTATCCCGTCCTCCTATCCCGTCCTCCTTTCCCGTCCTCATATCTCGACCTCCTCTCCCGTCCTCCTTTCCCATCCTCCTATCCCGTCCTCCTATCCCATCCTCCTATCCAGTCCATCTAACCAGTCCTCCTATCCCATGCTCCTATCCCGACCTCCTATCCCGACCTCCTATCCTCCCGTCCTCTTATCCCGTCCTCCTATCCCGACCTCCTATCACGACCTCCTATCCCGTCCTCATATCTCGACCTCCTATCCAGTCCTCCTATCTCGACCTCCTATCCCGTCCTCCTATCACGACCTCCTATCCAGTCCTCCTATCCAGTCCTTTTATCCCGTCCTCCTATCCCGTCCTCCTATCCCGACCTCCTATTCTGTCCTCCTATCCCGTCCTCCTATCCCGACCTCCTATCCCGGTCCTCCTATCCCGTCCTCCTATCCCGTCCTCCTATCCCGACCTCCTATCCCGACCCGTAATATGTGTACCAGTTATTGAAATATCTCCAGCCGTACGGAAGTTATGTGGGAACATACATTTCCCATTGATTTGCATGGGACTTCAAACAAAAACCCTGACCCTCACAAATGGGGGAAGTTAAGGGTTAAATTAACTACCCTATATTTTAAGTGGACATATAAGTAACATGTGACCAAGTATTATCAAAATATCTCCAGCCGTTTGGAAGTTATGCAGTAACATATATTTCCCATAGACTTGTATGGGACTTTAAACATAAACCCCACCCCTGGCAAATGGGGGTGAGTAAGGGTTAAATCACCTATCCTGTTTGTTGTTGACATATAAGTAACATGTGTGCCAAGTTTCATGTTAATATCTTTAGCCGTTTGGACGTGATGCTGGAACATACATACATACACACACAGACAGACACACACACACACACACACAAACACGTTGAGTTTTATATATATAGATTGTTTAATATTATAGTTGTTATGGCAGTGTTGGACCAGTAGTTGTGTTGGCATGTGGTTTATTTGGAGTATTTCCGGTTATTTGGCCCTGATTTTTTATTTATTTTTTTACACCAAGTTGGGCTATTTTTGTTAGTTTTCATTATGCAAGTGTGAGTGTGCTGATTTGTTAGTTGTATGGTTTTGGTATTTTCATTAGTCTCGGATGAGGATTCAGATAATTAATTTGGTCTAGTTTTGAAAGTGAATGTGTTTGTTATATGATTATTTTTATTATAATTTTTATTTTTTTTAAAAAAAGTAAAAAAAAGGAACCAAGAAAAAAAAAATGGAAAAAAAGATAAGAAAAATAAAAAAAAAAAAATATATATAATTTTTTTTGTGTACTTGTTATGTTTCTTGTTGTGTGTTACCAAGTATGCATGCTTTTGAGTTATAGCCGGGTAATGCTAAATTTTATCTTTTTATTTTAAGCCAAGTTGTGCTATTTTTATGTTAATTTTTGGTATGTGTGTTAGATAGTTTGGGCATATTTTAGTATTTCAGCAAAACTGGGCTGGCCGGTTAGGCAGGGTTTTGTTTTTGTTCAAGAGTATTTTGTATTTATGTTATAGCTGGTTAAGCTTATTTTGTTTTGTGTTTTGAGTTTGATATGTTTTCTATTTTTCTAATAAAAAAGAGTGTCAGCAGAGAGCACTGTGGTCAGACAGAAAAGAAATTCACAAATTTCTCAGTTTTATATAGCAGCTAATAAGTACTGGAAGGATCAAGATTTTTTAATAGAAGTAATTTACAAATCGGTTTAACTTTCAGGCACCAGGTGATTTCAAAAAATGTGTTTTATACTTGTTTCCACCAGAGTTCCCTTTTAATAATAGACATCTTACTGCTAGATGACAGAGCTCCTTCTCTGTTAAGTGATCGTTCCTTGTCTCTATGACATAGATTGCGTTGTAAGAATCCCGCTGATGCCTCTGATGAGATGGATGGATACATTGACGCCACCTCCACCTCCCTCCTTGTATGTAGTTTTCTCCCCATAGGTAGTTTGCCCCTCTATGTAGGACCCCATGTAGGTAGTTTCCCCCCCTATGTTGTACCCCCTCCCCCGGTAGGTAGTTTTCCCCCCTATGTTGGACCCCCCCCTGGTAGGTAGTTTGCCCCTCTATGTAGGACCCCATATAGGTAGTTTGCCCCTTTTATAGAGTACACCCTGTAGTTTGCTTGCCCCCTATATATAGGACCCCCTGTAGTTAGTTTGTCTTCTCTAAATAAGGCCCCTTGTAGTTGGCTTGCTCCCTGTAGGTAGCTTTACACACATAGTTAGTCTGTCTTCTGTAGTTAGCTAGCCACCTGTAGGTAGGAACACCCTGCCCCCCACCATTAAGGATAAAAACAAAACACATACTCGCCTCAGTTTCCCCGCAGTCACAGTCACCTTCTAAGGGTGCGTTCACACGTAGTAATTCTAGAGGAATTCACGCTGAAAAAAATCCTTTAAAAAAAAAAAAAAACGAAATTTAATTTCGCGCGGAAGGGGAGAGTTTGTGGGAGGGCCAAATCGGCCATTTTATGATCCTGCTACTCAGAAATCTATAGCATACACCTGTGAGTTTGCTGCAAGATATATATAAGCACCAAAATGTCCAAAAAGAAGTCTTCAAAGAAATTCCAAGTAGATCTTGCCGAACTAATCATAGAGGTATGTTTCATTATGTTGGCTAAAACTACAAAGGGGCGACAATTCCTAAATTTATTGCAGGATAATTTTATGGGCCAGTTTGTGGAGGACCCAACAAGAAGTGATGCCTTGTTGGATCTGATCATTTCCAACAACGCAGAGCTGGTTGGTAACGTAACTGTGCGGGAAAACCTTGGTAATAGCGACCACAATATAGTTACTTTTGACTTAAAATGTAGAAAACAAAGACAGGCGGGGAAGGCAAAAACATATAACTTTAAAAAGGCAAACTTCCCTGGGCTGAGGGTTGCACTACAGGATATAGACTGGGGGGAGGTGTTGTCAAATACTGATACAGAAGGTAAATGGGACATCTTTAAATCAACTCTAAATAACTATACATCTAAATATATACCAAAGGGGAACAAATGTAAACGATTAAAACTAAATCCTACATGGCTGACACATGATGTTAAAAGAGCAATAAACAACAAAAAAATAGCCTTCAAAAAATACAAATCTGATGGGTCAGCGATAACATTTAAACAGTACAAAGAGCTTAATAAAATCTGTAAAAATGTAATAAAAACAGCAAAAATTCAAAACGAGAGACAGGTGGCCAAAGAAAGCAAAACTAATCCTAAATATTTTTTTAGATATATAAATGCAAAAAAACCAAGGACAGAGCATGTAGGACCCCTTAATAATGATAATGGGGAGGTTGTCACAGGCGATCAAGAGAAGGCGGAGCTACTGAATGGGTTCTTTAGTTCTGTATACACTATGGATAAAGGAGCTGACATTGGCCAGGTCAGTGCTGGTAACACATCATATAATGTACTGAACTGGCTTAATGTAGAGATGGTACAAGGTAAGTTAAGTGATATAAATGTAAGCAAATCCCCAGGGCCGGATGGACTACACCCAAGAGTTCTTAGAGAGGTAAGTTCAGTAATATCTGTACCCCTGTTCATGATATTTAGAGATTCTCTGGTGTCTGGTATTGTGCCAAGGGACTGGCGCAAGGCGAATGTGGTGCCAATCTTCAAAAAGGGCTCTAGGTCTTCCCCAGGAAACTATAGACCGGTAAGTTTAACGTGCATTGTGGGTAAATTGTTTGAAGGACTTATAAGGGATTACATACAGGAATACATAGGGGATAATTGTATTATAAGTGACAGCCAGCATGGGTTTACTAAGGATAGAAGTTGTCAAACCAATCTAATTTGCTTTTATGAAGAGGTGAGTAGAAGCCTTGACAGAGGAATGGCTGTGGATATAGTGTTTCTGGATTTTGCTAAAGCGTTTGATACTGTCCCTCATAGACGTCTGACAGGTAAGTTAAGGTCTTTGGGTTTGGAAATTTTAGTTTGTAACTGGATTGAACACTGGCTCATGGATCGTACCCAGAGAGTAGTGGTCAATGATTCGTACTCTGATTGGTCCCGGGTTATTAGTGGTGTACCCCAAGGTTCAGTACTGGGCCCGCTGTTGTTTAATTTATTTATCAATGATGTAGAGGATGGCATTAACAGCTCTGTTTCTATCTTTGCAGATGACACCAAGCTTTGTAGCACGGTACAGTCTATAGAGGATGTGCATAAGTTACAAGATGACTTGGATAGACTAAGTGTCTGGGCATCCATTTGGCAAATGAGGTTCAATGTGGATAAATGTAAAGTTATGCATCTGGGTACTAATAACCTGCATGCGTCGTATGTCTTAGGGGGGATTAAACTGGCAGAGTCACTGGTAGAGAAGGATCTGGGTGTACTTGTAGATCACAGACTACAGAATAGCATGCAATGTCAGGCTGCTGCTTCCAAAGCCGGCAGGATATTGTCATGTATCAAAAGAGGCATGGACTCAAGGGACAGGGACATAATACTCCCCCTTTATAAAGCATTGGTACAGCCTCACCTGGAATATGCTGTTCAGTTTTGGGCACCTGTCCATAAAAGGGACACTGCGGAGTTGGAAAGGGTGCAGAGACGCGCGACTAAACTAATATGGGGCATGGAACATCTTAGCTATGAGGAGCGATTAAAGGAGTTACAATTGTTTAGTCTTGAGAAGAGACGTTTAAGGGGGGATATGATAAACGTATATAAGTATATTAATGGCCCATACAAAAAATATGGAGAAAAACTGTTCCAGGTTAAACCCCCCCAAAGGACGAGGGGGCACTCCCTCCGTCTGGAGAAGAAAAAGTTTAGTCTCAAGGGGCGACACGCCTTCTTTACCGTGAGGACTGTGAATTTATGGAACGGTCTACCTCAGGAACTGGTCACAGCAGGAACAATTAACAGCTTTAAAACAGGATTAGATACATTCCTGGAACAAAATAACATTAATGCTTATGAAGACATATAAAATCCCATCCCTTCCCCAATATCGCGCGACACCCCTACCCCTTAATTCCCTGGTTGAACTTGATGGACATATGTCTTTTTTCGACCGTACTAACTATGTAACTATGTTTTTAGAGCCTATCCTATACTCTTTAAGTAGCCATGTGCTCAAGTGCATATTACCAAGTTCAACCCATTTGGCCATACCAACCAAGCAGATTGCTTAGTTCGGTGTTTACCAACCAGGGTGCCTACAATTGTTGCTCCCAGCATGCCCAGACAGCCGTGGGCTTTCGTGGCATGCTGGTACTTGTATTTTTGCAACAGAACTTTGCACCCTGAAAGCATTGATCTGATTGATTGATTGATAATGGTAAACTTTACTAAATCTGTGGCATTGCAAACTTGTGCAATATTACAATATTTGTTTTAGTACATGTCAAAAATATTTTCCACCCAGTTAATAAAAATGCCAAATAATCACTTAGCATTGTATTGTTTAAAAAGGGGTACTCCACTCCCCTGCATCCATAACTTTAATGTTCCGAACGCAGTGTGTGGACTTTTGTGTTCATGTCCGCCCCCTTGTGATGTCACGCCCTCCCCTTCAGGAAAAGTCAAAGGCTGTCACGCCCCCTTCACATATACTTTCGTTGAGGGGGCGGGCATGCAGTCACGTGGGGCGGACCTACGGAAGCCCGCACACTGTGTTTGGTAACATTACATTTATGGACGCAGGGGAGTGGACTTCCAGCGCATGGGAGCCAAGTACCCACTGCTCTGATTCCCCCGGCGGGGATGCGATCCGCGTGGCGGGACGTGCCTGCCCGCGGGTCGCATCCCGTTCTGTTTACCTGCCCTGTCCCCGCCTGCTCAGTCCCGGCGCGCGCGGCCCTGCTCTCTAGGGCGCGCGCCGGGTCTCTCAGATTTAAAGGTACCATTAAGTGGTATCTGGCCCAATCAGTTCTAAGTGGAGACATCTTTTGGAAGGATCCATTCGTCCCATCACCATCTACACGGACCATAAAAATTTAGCTTATCTCCAGACCGCCCAGCGGTTAAATCCTCACCAGGCTAGATGGTCGTTGTTTTTTGCCCACTTCAATTTTGTAATACACTTCCGTCCTGCTGACAAGAATGTCAGGGCTGATGCTCTATCAAGTTCGACCGATGACTCTGAGTCTGAAGCTCCTCTACAGCACATTACACTTCCTGAGTGCCTGATCTCCTCTGCCCCAGCCTCTCTGGTGCAAATTCCTCCTGGAAAGACTTTTGTCCCTCAACGTCTTCGCCTCAAGATCCTCAAATGGGGTCACTCCTCTCATTTGGCTGGCCACGCTGGAATCAAAAAATCCATTCAGTTAATTTCCCGACTATATTGGAGGTCTTCCCTGGAGAAGGATGTGACTGATTTCGTTCGGGCTTGTACAGTTTGTGCCTGTGATAAAACTCCTCGCCAGAAGCCTGCAGGTCTTCTCCTTCCTCTGCCAGCGCCTGAACGGCCATGGTCCCATATTGCTATCGACTTTATCACTGATCTTCCATCTTCTCATGGCAACACAGTCATTTGGGTGGCCGTTGATCGTTTTTCTAAAATGGCTCATTTTGTCCCTCTGCCTAGTCTTCCTTCCGCGCCTCAGTTGGCGAAACAATTTCTTCAAATTTTTCGTCTCCACGGGCTTCCCACGCACATCGTCTCTGACAGAGGCGTTCAATTTGTTTCTAAATTCTGGAGGGCACTTTGCAGTCAATTAAAAATCAGATTACATTTTTCATCTGCTTACCACCCACAATCCAACGGGCAAGTGGAAAGAGTTAACCAGATACTTGGTGACTACCTGGGACATTTTGTTTCATCCAGTCAAAATGATTGGGTCGACCTTCTGCCTTGGGCCGAATTTTCTTACAAATTTAAAAGCTCTGAATCCTCTTCCAAGTCTCCATTTTTTGTGGTGTACGGCCATCACCCTCTTCCCCCCCTCCCCATGCCCACTTCTTCTGGAGTTCCTGCCGTGGATGAACTGACTCAAAATTTTTCCTCCATCTGGCGTGACACTCGAAAGTCTCTTCTATTGGCATCTTCCCGTTTGAAGAGACACGCCGACAAGAAGAGAAGGGTTCATCCTGTTTTTTCCCCCGGTGACAAGGTATGGCTTTCTGCTAAGTACATACGAATCCGGGTACCCAGTTACAAGTTGGGTCCTCGATTTTTAGGCCCATTCAAAGTCAAAAAACAAATTAACCCTGTCTCTTATCAACTTCATCTTCCTCCCTCTCTCCGCATCCCTAATTCTTTCCATGTTTCGTTGCTCAAGCCTGTTGTTTTTAACAGTTATTCTCCCAAGGTCACTCTTCCTGCTCCTGTTTATGGCTCCTCCGATATATTCTCTGTGAAGGAGATCCTCGCTTCTAAAGTTGTCCGAGGTAAAAGGTTTTATTTCATTGACTGGGAGAATTGTGGTCCTGAAGAGAGGTCCTGGGAGCCTGAGACCAATATTTTGGACAATGAGCTCATCCACAAATTCCTCGGTTCCAAAAAGAGGGGGAGACCTAAGGGGGGGGGGGGGGTACTGTTACACCGAGCGCTCCGGGAGCGATGCTCTGATTTTCCCGGCGAGGATGCGATCCGCGTGGCGGGACGTGCCTGCCCGTGGGTCACATCCCGTTCTGTTTACCTGACCAGTCCCCCGCCTGCTCAGTCCCGGTCCACGCGGTCCCGCTCTCTAGGGTGCGCGCGCGCGCGCCGGGTCTCTCAGATTTAAAGGGCCAGAAAACCATTAAGTGGTGTCTGGCCCAATCAGTTCTAATCACTCCTACACTATATAAACCCACTTTCCCTTCCTGTCCTCGCCGGATCTTGTTGCCTTGTGCCAGTGAAAGCGTTTATTGTGAGCCTTATGCCTGTGTATCCAGATCCTTTGCCGTTGCCCATGACTATGAACCGTTGCCGCCTGCCCTGACCTTCTGCTACGTCTGACCTTGCCTTGCCTTGTACTTGTGTACCGCCCTGTCTCAGCTGCCAGAGAGGTTGAGTCGCTATCGGGTGGAATGACCTGGGGGTTACCTGCCGCAGCAAGTCCATCCTGCTTTGCGGCGGACTCTGGTGAATACCAGTAATCCCTTAGACTTTGTTCCCCTGGTACGGCCCACGTCATCGCCTATCTGGGACAGAGGATCCACTATCCGTGTCCTCCCCGCATACCAGTCCGGAGCCTGATATTAACTAAGACTCCCAAGTCATTTTCCACGTCAGTCGTCCCAAGTGTTCTCCCATTTAATACATAATCCCAGCCCGGATTTTTCTTCCCCATGTGCATTACCTTACATTTATCAGTGTTGAACCTCATCTGCCACTTCCCAGCCCAAACCTCCAACCTATTCGGATCCATTTGTAACAGTGCACTGTCCTCTAGTGTTAACCGCTTTACAGAGTTTAGTGTCATCTGCAAAGATTGCTACTTTACAATTCAACCCCTCTGCAAGGTCATTAATGAATATATTAAATAGGACAGGACCCAAGACGGACCCCTGTGGTACCCCACTAGTAACAGTCACCCAATCAGAATAAGTAGCATTAAAAACCACCCTCTGTTTCCTATTATTGAGCCAGTTACTTACCCCTTGCACACATTCTCCCCCAGCCCAAACCTTCTCATTTTATGCACCAACCTTTTATGTGGAACCGTATCAAATGTTTTGGAAAAATCCAGATATACGACATCAAGCGATTGCCCCTGGTCCAGTCTGGAGCTCACCTTCTCATAAAAGCTGAGCAGGTTAGTTTGAAAGGATCGATCCCTATTAAATCCATGCTGATACGGGGTCATACATTTATTTTTATCAAAATATTCCAAAATAGCATCTCTTAGGAAACCCTCAAACAATTTACATACAACCGAGATTAAACTGACAGGTCTATAATTCTTAGGGTCACCTTTTGACCCCTTCTTAAATATTGGCACCACATTTGCCATGCGCCAGTGCTGGGGAACAGTCCCTGTCACTATAGAGTCCCTGAATATTAAAAATAGGGGTCTGTCTATTACATTACTTAATTCCTTTAGATCACGGGAGTGAATGCCATCTGGACCTGGTGATTTGTCCATTTTGATTTTTTGTAGGTGGCACTGTACTTCTTCCTGGGTTAGACAGGTGACCTGTACTGGGGAGTTTACCTTATCACACTGTATTTCACCTGGCATTTCATTTTTCTCAGTGAATACAGTGGAGAAGAATTTGTTTAATATATTTGCTTTTTCCTGATCCCCGTTTATAATTTCTTCCTCATCATTTTTTAAAGGGCTTACACTTTCATTTTTGACCTTTTTGTTATTTATATAGTTAAAGAACATTTTGGGGTTAGTGTTACTCTCTTTGGCAATAAGTCTTTCTGTCTCTATTTTTGCGGCTTTTTTCAGTTTTTTTTTTACATATTTTACATTTTTCTCTATAGTTTTTTTATGCTTCTTCACTGCTGTCCTGTTTTCGTAATTAAAATGCTTTATTTTTGTCATTTATTGCCCCCTTAACATTTTTATTCATCCATATTGGTTTTCTTTTATTTCTGACCCTTTTATTCCCATAAGGTATATACATCTAACAGTGAAAATGTAAGATATTTTTAAAAGTCTCCCATTTAGTGTCAGTATTGTTCTTTTTGAGGACATTATCCCATTTTATATTGTTAAGGGCTTCTCTGAGTTGATCGAACTTTGCCTTCCTAAAGTTCATTGTTTTTGTGGCACCTCGAGAGATTCCCTTATTGAAGAACAAGTTATAATGTATTATATTATGATCACTATTTCCTAGGTGTCCATCTACTTGCACATTAATTACTCTGTCAGGTACGTTGGTTAATATTAAGTCTAGTAGGGCGCCCCCACTGGTAGGGCCCTGCACCATTTGGAACAGATAATTGTCTTTAGTTATAGTCAGAAACCTGTTTCCTTTATGAGATTCACAGGTCTCAGTCTCCCAGTTTATATTAGGATAGTTAAAGTCCCCCATTATTATCACATCATTTTGATTTGCTGCCTTGTTTATTTGCCTCAATAATTGATCTTCTGCCTCTTCCATTATGTTTGGTTGCTGAGAGCAAACCCCTATGAGAATTTTTTTGTTTTTATCTCCATATATTTCTACCCATAATGACTCCACATTATCGTTTCCCTCCCAAATATCCTCCAGCAGTGCGGCCTTCAAATTGGACTTTACATAAAGGCAGACTCCTCCCCCTTTCCGTTTTGTCCGATCCTTCCTGAATAGATTATAACCCTGTATGTTGACCGCCCAGTTACAGCTATCGTCCAACCAAGTCTCTGTTATGCCGACTATGTCATAATCCTCCTCAGAAATTTTCAACTCTAGTTCGTAAGTTTTATTGGACAGACTTCTGGCATTAGTCAACATGTACTTCAATGGTGTATGTTTTTTTTCCTATGATGCCTATCCTTATTAACTATTCTAACCCCTCCCTCTGCTCCACCCCCATGTACATTAAGTCCCCCCCTCTATCTACACTATCTTCCCCCTCTATGTTGTAGGTTCCCTCACCCCCAGTCCCTAGTTTAAACACTCCTCCACCCTTCTAGCCATCTTCTCCCCAAGCACAGCTGCACCCTCCCCATTGAGGTGCAGCCCGTCCCAACGGTAGAGCCGGTAACCGACAGCGAAGTCAGCCCAGTTGTCCATGATCCCAAACCCCTCCTTCCTACACCAGTTTCTGAGCCACTTGTTTACCTCCCTAATCTCCCGCTGCCTCTCTGGTGTGGCTCGTGGTACAGGTAATATTTCAGAAAATACTACCTTGGAGGTCCTTCCACCTACCTCTTACTTTGTCATTGATGCCAATATGTACCATGACTGCTGGGTCTTCTCCAGCCCCACCCAGCAACCTGTCAACCCGATCCGCGATGTGCCGAACTCGAGCGCCAGGAAGACAACACACTGTTCGGCGATCCCGGTCTTTGTGACAGATCGCCCTGTCTGTCCCCCTAATAATTGAGTCCCCCACTACCAGTACCGGTTATGGCCTGCCCTGCACTCCTCCCTCCCTCCTTACTGGAGCAGACACCCCCCTGGCGGTCAGAGGCAGAGTCCTGCTGCAGTACCGCTAGCTCTGAAATGGCATCCCCCTCATCTGCCAACCGGGAAAACTTGTTGGGGTGTGCCAGTTCAGGACTAGCCTCCCTGACATTTTGCCCTCTACCCAGTTTTCTAACTGTAACCCAGCTAACTGCCTGACTGTCCTGCACCTCTGTCCCACTATCCTCCCCCACCTCTACCCCAGAGAGTACCTGCTCAGTGAGCAGGAGACTCCTCTCCGGGTTGTCAAAGCATCTCAGTGTTGCCAGTTGCTCCTCTAGATCCAGAATCTGGGCTTCCAAATGAACAACTCGCACACATCTCGCACAACAATATGCACCCTCAAACTGCTGTTCAAGGATTGCATACATTGTGCAAGATGCACACTGGACTGCCTTTTCCAACATGGAGGTCATACTAGATTTGGGGATAGCAAAAATTAACAGAAAAGAAAAAAAAAATCAAATATTTCAATTTAAACTTCCTGAATTTAAAGTCCCTTCATTTTAAGTCCCCTTACTTTTATACTCACTCACTTGTATACTTCACACTCTTGTATACAGACACACACTCGCTAGCTCAACAATCACTTAGTGTACTTGCTTTTATATTTACCACAGCCACAACCACCTCTCCTCCACTGCCTGGAAGTGAATCCAAATGGCCAGCTGGCTGCAAACAGCTGCAATTTATCAGCTGCTAATTATTTAGTTACTCCACCCTCTCTCCACCTGTAATCCTCCCAGACAGAGAAAGAGAGGGAAAAGAAAGAAAGAAAAAAACACAGAAATGCACTCAAAATGCTCACAATACTTTACAGTATACCCTTAATTTTAAGTCCCCTCACTTTTATACTCACTCACTTGTATACTTCACACTCTTGTGCCCCCCCTTTAATAATTTCCCTGTACCATAGCACCCGAGCAGCTCTCACCTTTCACACACGCTGCTCCGTTCTTGCAGTGTGAGCCCTGGCGATGTGATCTCCGGGCGCCGGCGCGCCGGCCTGCAGTGGATGGCATCCCCGCGGCTCACACTGCGTAAACGGAGCTACGTGTGAGAAAGGTGAGAGAATGGTGGAGCGGGACAGCTGAAAGCTCCACCATGCTATTGGACAGTATTTTAGCCTCCCGTCCTGCTCCAGGCTCTCGCACTGCTGGCTCGGTCGGTGGACAGGGCTAGCTGCTGAACCAGGATAGGGGCAGGAGGACGGCTTGGCAGGACAAGCAACGGCTCTGCTCGGGGCCTCGAGCCAGCTCGTGGCCCCAAGCAATTGCTTGGTTTGCCTGTCCTGTAGCAACTAGACTGGTTGCAGAGAGAGGTTGATGAACGTGAAAATTTTTAATATTGCAAACTCTACTTACCACAATGTGATCAACAAACGGGCTGTGGGTGAGATTGCTTGACGCATCACTGTGTCCTGATGACGCAGGTGTGGACCAAGAATGTCCAGCAGCTTGTCTAGGGCCTCCATAGGCATCCTCACAAAGTTGTTACATTTTTCAGGATACCTACGAAGACAGAGATTGTTAAAAATGGCACAGATTTAAACAAAAATAACAAGGCGTTGGTGGTTAAACCATATACACGTACCTTCTCAGCTCAACATATAGTTTCCCGATGTGGCCATGTGAATCCCGAAGGGTATTGATTGGGTGCACCCAGTACCTCTGAAGCCTGGCTTGTCTCTTGATACAAAAGAGCATAAAAATGTTAACTATATTTGGTTAAAAAAAACATAAAATTGCGAACATTAACTTTGGTAATATGGAACACTTGCTTACCATACGTAGTCTGCGACGACTAATCACATTAACCATGATGGTTAATAGCAGCCGAAGTTGCAGGGGGTGTACTGTGATGCGCCGTTCCACAACTCCATCCTGAGTAGATGCAACATTTTGATTGTTTTCGCTCATGTTTCTCAGATTTTTTAAAGACAGCAATTTACTTTGCTTCTGGCTTGTGTAGAAAATGACTGCCGAGTAAAAAAAAGGTGGAGTATGTGGTGGAGAAGGGGTGTCATCCTTTTTTCATGGGCTGTCTCTTCTACAATTTCCACGCAAATTCCGCGCGGAAACGATGTCAGGCATAAACATTTTTTTACCATTGACTTCTATTGAATTCTGCTAGTGGATTACACTTGAAGAATGAACATGCTCTTTCTTCAAACGGAACGGAATTCAGCGTCGGTATTCCGCTAGTGGAATTTACGCTGTGTGAACAGGACAGCAGAAATAACATTGAAGTCAATGGGCAGAGGGGGTGTTAACTAATTTGGAGTGGAGAATTCACGAGGAATTACTCGGGTAAATTCCTCTTGAATTACTCCATGTGAACGCACCCTAAAGCTCCTTCCTGCAACCACTAGAGGCGTGGAAGCTGTTATACCTAGAGGACGTGCAAGATGACATCATTGTGCGTGTCCCAGTAGAAGGGACATTTCCGGCCTCTAGTGGCCGCAGATATCATCACTAGAAGCCGGGATCCCCTGGAGACTACACAGCTAAGATACAGGTAATATTAGATCTACAATCTTATACAGATATACAATCTTCTCCCTGACATCCTTGGACCACTCTTTGGAGAGTTTGGAATCTGATCAATTGCTTCTGTGGACAGGTGTCTATTATACAGGTTACAAGCTGAGATTAGGGGAACTCCCATTAAGAGAGCGTGCTCCTAATCTAAGCTCCCTACCTATATAAAAGACACCTGGGACCCAAAAATCTTGCTGATTGATAGGGGACCAAATACTTAGAATGGAAATTAATATAAAAATAAAATGAAATGTGTTTTTCTGGATTTTTTTGTTGGTATTCCGTCTCTCACTATTTAAATAAACCGACCAATAAAAATATAGACCGATCATTTCTTTGTCAGTGGGAAAACATACAAAATCATCAGGGGGGGGGGGGGGGGGTCAAATAATTTCTTTCTTCACTGTATATGTATGTCTTAAACCTGCAAATATATAGCCTAAATATTGTAACAGCAAAATGTAAAATTTTGTTAACTTATAACGTTGTTTCCCAAACAGTGTGCCTCCCGCTATTGCAAAACTACAACTCTCAGCATGCCCGGAGGGCAAAATATTTACTAATATATATATATATATATATATACAAACACACACACACACACACACACGTATATTCCCTATACATATATATATAAGTATAAATTCTATTTATAAATCTATTATATTTAAATATTATATAACATTTTAATTATAATTAATAAAAATTAAATAAAATTTATAATTTTATATAATATAAAAGATTTATAAATAGAATTTATACTTATATATATATACACATGCACATATATATATATATATATATATATACATATATACACACACTAAATATAATTTAATCAATATAATTTTATATATATATATATATATATATATATATATATGTGTGTATTTACTAAATATCATTTAAATATAATATTAAAGGTCCATGAATATATTTCCAGGCCTACAGTGAATACTTATGAGAGGTGAAGAAGCAGGGATGATATAACTTTGTCACATAATGCACATTTTATGCCATTCTGAGTCTCCGAAAAGCTGGATCGTACAACCATTACATTCCGGTCTGTTCATATAGGGTCCATGGGTAACATGGAGAAGTTAGCCTACAGGGGCTGGACCCCTACATGGCTCCTATCTGTACAGTTTATTCTACTCAAGGCCAGGGCTAGTGGATGGCTCCTTGATAAATTCACTTGTCAGATACTGAATTAATGTTAAATCTTGTTCCCGCAGTTTTTTGGGGTAGGAAGAAGTAATGGGGGGTGACATGGCGGGACGAGGGAGAGAGGAGGAGGAGGTGCAAGGAGGAGATATTTTTCTTCTGTATTTATAATCTATCATTCCCTCTCCAGATAAACCAAAGGGGAAGATTTGTTATAGTTCTTGCTCGAAACTGCTTTTTCAGACTTGCGGAGGCTGCCAAAAGACTGATGGATTTGGGCACTTTTTATTAACTATTTAAATAATCCCGGCAGTCAGTTCTGGCTCCCATTAAATTGGGAAAAGGACAGGATGTACCAACATCAGCGGTCTGAGATGATGTTAACCAGCAGGTGTGAAATAGCTGAAATAGGCATAATAGATTTAATTCCAATGTAGTTATGGGAAATATATATATATCGTTTTATGCTGGATTTATAGGTGTAATGAGAACAAAAACCCGTAATATGGTCTCCACACTGCATTTATTTTTTTAACCCCTTAACCTCTTAAGGACCGGGAGTTTTTCCGTTTTTTGCATTTTTGTTTTTTGCCCCTTGCCTTTAAAAAATCATAAGTCTTTCAATTTTGCACCTAAAATTCCATATGATGGCTTATTTTTTGCGCCACTAATTCTAGTTTGTAATGACGTCAGTCATTTTGCCCAAAAATCTACGGTGAAATGGAAAAAAAAATCATTGTGCGACAAAATTGAAAAAAAAAAACGCAGTTTTGTAACTTTTGGGGGCTTCCGTTTCTACGTAGTACATTTCTTGGTAAAAATGACACCTTATCTTTATTCTGTAGGTCCATACAATTAAAATGATACCCTACTTATATAGGTTTGATTTTGTCAGACTTCTGGAAAAAATCATAACTACATGCAGGAAAATTAATACGTTTAAAATTGTCATCTTCTGACCCCTATAACTTTTTTATTTTTCCGTGTATGGGGCGGTATGAGGGCTCATTTTTTGCGCCGTGATCTGAAATTTTGAACCGTACCAATTTTGCATTGATAGGACTTATTGATCATTTTTAAATGATATAGAAAGTGAGCAAAAATGCACTATTTTGGACTTTGGAATTTTTTTGCGCGCACGCCATTGACCGAGCGGTTTAATTAATGATATATTTTTATAATTCGGACATTTCCGCACGTGGTGATACCATATATGTTTTTTTTTTTTTTTTATTTACACTGTGTTTTTTTTTTAATTGGAAAAGTGGGGTGATTCAAACTTTTAATAGGGGAGGAGTTAAATGATCTTTATTCACTTTTTTTTCCACTTTTTTTTTTTTGCAGCGTTATAGGTCCCATAGGGACCTATAACACTGCACACACTGATCTCCTATGCTGATCACTGGTTTCTCATAAGAAACCAGTGATCAACGATTCTGCCGCATGACTGCTCATGCCTGGATCTCAGGCACTGAGCAGTCATTCGGCGATCGGACAGCGAGGAGGCAGGCAGGGGCCCTCCCGCTGTCCTGTCAGCTGTTCGGGATGCCGCGATTAGCCGCGGCTATCCCCAACAGCCCGACTGAGCTAGCCGGCAACTTTCACTTTTAGCCGCGCGGCTCAGCTCTGAGCGCGCGGCTAAAGGGTTAATAGCGCGCGGCGCCGCGATCAGCGCTGCGCGCTATTAGAGGCGGGTCCCGGCTTCACTATGACGCCGGGCCCGCCGTGATATGATGCGGGGTTACTGTGTAACCCTGCGTTATATCGGGAGAGCAGGACCAAGGACGTACCGGTACGTCCTTGGTCCTTAAGGGGTTAAGGACCAAGCCCATTTTAACCTTAAGGACCAGGCCAATTTTATTTTTTGTTTTAGTTTTTTCCTCCTCGCCTTCTAAAATCCATAACTCCTTTATATTTCCATCTACTGACCCATATAAGGGCTTGTTTTTTGCGTGACCAATTGTACTTTGTAATGAAATTTCTCATTTTACCATAAAATGTACGGCGAACCCAAAAAACTTTTTTTTAGGGAGGAAATTTAAATGAAAACCACAATTTTGCACATTTTGGAGGGTTTAGTTTTCACACTATACACTTTACGGTAAAAATTACATGTGATCTTTATTCTGTGGGTCAAAACAATAAAAATGATACCCATGGATAGATACTTTTATATTTTTGTACCGCTTAAAAAAAATCAAAAACTTTTTGTACAAAATCAGTAATCTAAAATCGCCCTATTTTGACCACCTATAACTTTTTCATTTTTCCATATATAGGGCGGTATGAGGGCTCATTTTTTTGCGCAGTCATCTTTACTTTTTATCGATACCACATTTGCATATACAAAACTTTTAGATAATTTTTATACATTTTTTTTTTTCATTTTTTACGTTTACGCCATTCACTGTACAGGCTAATTAACATTGTATTTGGATAGTACAGACATTTACACACACGGCGATACCAAATATGTTTATTAAAAAAATGTTCACGCTTTTTAGGGGTAAAATGGGAAAAACTGACAATTTTCATTTTTATTGGGGAAGGGGATTTTTCACTTTATTTTTACATTTTTCACCTTTTTTTTAATTTACACTTTTTATGTCCCCATAGTGGACTATTTATAGAAATCCTTTGATTGCTAATACTGTTCAGTACTATGTATAGCACTGATCAGTATTATCGGTCATCTTCTGCTCTGGTCTGCTAGATCTTAGACGAGAGCAGAAGATCCCAGGAGACGGCCGTAGCCAGGTGAGGGGACCTCCGGCCGGCATGCTGGATGATCGGATCGCCGCGGCAGCGCTGCGGGCGATTCGATCATCCATTCAAAGTACCGCACTGCCGCAGATGCCATGATCTGTATTGATCACGGCATCTGAGGGGTTAATGGCAGTTAATGTACATCCTGGTGCGGGAAGTCCCGCCAAACCAGGATGTACATTTACGTCCATGGTCGTTAAGGGGTTAAATAATTCTTATGTTTATATGGCACCTGAGCCTTTAGATCGCTTAACAGGGCCTGGGTATGACTGCTACCTCTGTACCCCATTGTTATGCATGGCAGAGCCCATTATGCCATGTCATTTTCTTCTGACTTTTGATGGCAACAGAGTAAGTATTTGCTGCGTTTGGTCCATGCCGGGTTTTTGCTGTGTCTGGTTTTAGGTCACATTCCAAACTGCTGACACTGTGACATGCTGTTAGGGCAAGGAGGCACAGGGTAAGTTTTATAGATATGTATATGCTTCCATAATGTAAAAAAAAATGTGTTTTATTTTTTTGTGTGTTTAAAGTGTCAAAGAGGAGTCCCTGAAGTGTTCAGGGCTCCTATGCTCTCCTATCCCTGTCCCTGCTTGACTGAGAGACAGATCTTAGCACTCAAATCTTATTCTTGCTCTGCAGGTATGACATTAGGAATCAGGGCTTGGCTTCCAGCGGACTTTCTATCAAGGATGGGGGGTGATGAATTTATACAAGATACCATGTGTCTCCTTGCTCTAACGGCTAACAGTGCCAACAGATTGAAACTTGAATTCTGTCTGTCTGTTTTGGCCTGTGATTTTGGCTGTAAAGTGGAGTCCCTAAAATGTTGAGGTCTGGAACGCCTCCTTGCCCCCTCTCCCATCCATATTCCTGCTTGATTAATAGACAGGTCTTCCCTACAAATCTTATTTCTGTGACATTTGAAAACATGGCTCGGGTTCTAGCTGACTGTCAATCAAGGAGGGGGGAGGAGTTACAGATTTAGAAAAGGCACCATGTGTCTCCTTGCCCTCACCGCTAACAGTGTCAGCAGACTGGAACAGAAATTTTGTCTTTGTCTTGTCCAGTCTGTGTGTGTTTTGGCATATGATTTTGGGTGTAAAGTGTAAAGAGGAGTTCCTAAAAAGTTTTGGGGGCTGGAAGGCCTCCTCGGCCCTTCTCCCATCCCTATCCCTGCTTGTTTGAGAGACAGATCTTAGCCTTCAAAACTTATTCTTGCTCTGCAGGTGTGAGATTTGGAAACAGCGCTTGGCTTTCAGCTGACTGTCAATCAAAGATTGGGGGGTGGGGCGGGGGTGGTTGACAGATACATAAATGGTATCTCCTTGCCTGCCCTAACAGCAAACAGTGTCAGCAGATTGTAACATGAATTTTGTCTGTGTGTGTTTTGGGATATGCTTTTGGGTGTTTCTCTGGTGTTATGCACTTATGGTTTGTCAGAAATTTACTAAATCTATCCTCTCCTGTAAATCTATTTCATAAATCTTGTCCTGTTGTGTGTTTGATCTTGTACTTTATCTTTATCTACTACTTCCAATAGCCCCTGGCATCTGTTGTAGGTTGCCTTTTGTTGACGCTTCTAATATTTGTGCAACTGCTGATGTGTCTCACTCTGTGGTTCTACTGTAATTCATGGTGGTATCTGAGAAGTGGGAGCTATTGTTAGTACTCAGAAAAGGCAACTGTGAAAGATGAAGCCTGGCTGTGCAGTCTAGTGATCAGTGTGATTACACCTTTACATATATGCCCCTGACATGGTTCACACTTATTTTGTTTACACTTGATTTGTCACCATTATCACTAATATTGTAGGGTCTGAAGCAGGGGCGTACCTAGAGCATTTGGCACCCGTGGCGGACCCTTTGTTTGGCACCCCCCCCCACATACACACACACACATGCACCCCCCCCCCTTAATTACACCCCCTCCGCTCCCCCCAGGAGCGGACTGACAACACTCCCTGGACCAAAAAAAAAGGCAAGGGCCCCTGCTAGGTTCTGCAGCTCGTCAATCTTCTGCCACGCTCCTATTCCACCCAAATCCCACACACAATAAATTTTAGTTTATATACCGTATTTATCGGCGTATAACACGAAATTTAAGTAAAAAAAAAAAAAAAGTTAAATAAATGACTTGGACTAAATGCCACATCATCCCCCCAACTTCATTTTCTTCTGCACCTGTTTGGTCCCGTCCCCTCCAGTGCCACATCATTCCTTCCCTTTTATCAGTCCCTGTGCCACATTTACCCCTCTCATCGCCACCCCCCCATGTCTCATCATCTCCCCCCTTGTCTCATCATTTCCCCCTATCATAGACCACCACTAGCCATACTGACATTAAGCATTTAGTGCCTCCCCACCATCATTTCCCCCTGTCTCATCATGTCCCCATCATTCCCCCCTCATCATCCCCCCCACCCTGTCTCATCATCCCCCACCCTGTCTCATCATGTCCCCCATCATTCCCCCTCATCATCCCCCCACCCTGTCTCATCGTCCCCCACCCTGTCTCATCATGTCCCTCATCATTCCCCCTCATCATCCCCCCACCCTGCCTCATCATCCCCCACCCTGTCTCATCATGTCCCTCATCACTCCCCCATCATCATCCCCCCACCCTGTCTCATCATGTCCCCCATCATTCCCCCTGATCCTCCCCCCACCCTGTCTCATCATGTCCCCCATCATTCCCCCTCATCATCCCCCCACCCTGTCTCATCATGTCCCTCATCATTCCCCCCTCATCATCCCCCCACCCTCTCTCATCATCCCCCCGCCCTGTCTCATCATGTCCCTCATCATTCCCCCTCATCATCCCCCACCCTGCCTCGTCACCCCCCCTCATCATTTCCCCCTGTCTCATCCCCATCATTCCCCCGTCTCATCATCCCCCCATCATCCCCCCCCCCTCATCATTTCCCTGTCTCATCATCCCCCCATCATGTTCCTCCTATGGCATCCAGTGGTCTTCAACCTGTGGACCTCCAGATGTTGCCAACTGCTGTCCGGGCATGCTGGGAGTTGTAGATTTGCAACATCTGGAGGTCCGCAGGTTGAAGACCACTCTTCCCCTTTCCTTACTTGTCTGCGCTTCGGCTGTCTTGCGGGCTACTGGGTCAGTGAAGCAGATGAGTTACGTCCTCTCCCGGCTTCTCTGTGCGGCATCAGGGATGTCACTCTTCGGCGGCGACTACAGGAAATGAAAAGTGACGTTATTGATGCCGCACAGAAAAGCCGGCAGAGGACATAACTCATCTGCTTCACTGACCCCGCAAGACCCTCCACCTGACCTGACCTGCCGAAGCGCAGCCAGGTAAGGAAAATAAACAAAACTATAAAAAGCAGGAAAAGGGGGAATGATGAGGGAGGTTCTCCTGCACTATACACAGGTACTGGTGGATAGTGCGGGAGACGCTGATTAAAAGGTAGGGCAGATCCGGACAAGGTAGGGCTCATTTTAATCAGCGTCTCCCGCACTATCCATCACACCAGTACCTGTGGATAGTGTGGGAGAAAACAAGTGACAGAACGGGGAGGAGACGCCGCTGGTCACTGATTTAAAGTGGCCACGGCCGTGCTGTTAATACTTAACAAGCAGACGCTGCTGCGGCCGCTTTAAATCAGTGACCAGAAGACTTATCGGCGTATAATACATAGGCAGACTTTTTGCCTTAAATTTAAGTTTTAAAAGTGCGCATTATATGCCGATAAATACGGTATGTAAGAAACATTTTAACCACTTAAGGACCTAGGGCGTATGGATACGCCTTGACGTCCTGGTTCTTAAGGACCCAGGGCGTATCCATACGCCCGTGGGAATTTCGGTCCCCGCAGCGCGCCGGGCGGGGATCGGGCCGGGGTGACTGCTGATATCAATCAGCAGGCACCCCGTGCAAATGCCCGGGAGGGGGGTCAGCAGACCCCCCCGTTGGCGATCCGCGCAAATCGCAAGTGAATTCACACTTGCGATTTGCGCCGATTCCGGGTCATACAGGTCTATTGTGACCCAAAATAGAAGGGTGATCCCGGTTGTCTAAGACACCCACGATCCCCCTGTAGGCATAGGAGTGAGGTTGCCACCCCTCCTATCCCTGCTATTGGTCTGCTATTGATCGTCAGAGGCGACGACCAATAGCAGACCGGGGGCGGGGGGGTTAACTTTCGTTATCCCCGTCCTGCCCACCCACAATAGGCGGGGCAGAACGGAAAACCAAAGGGGATCGGGCGCCGACGTCCACTTACCCGTCCGGAGGCTGCGGCGACGTTGATCGGCGGGCGGCGTCACGTGCGTCTGAAGAGGACGGCTGCCGGGATCCTATGGAAGCCGGTAAGTAGATCTGGAGGGCTACAGTCTGAGACCGTGGTCTCTAACTGTAGCCCTCCAGATGTTGCAAAACTACAACTCCCAGCATGCCCAGACAGCTGTTTGGGCATGCTGGAATATGTAGTTTTGCAACAGCTGGAGGGCTGCAGTTTGAGACCACTATACAGTGGTCTCTAAACTATATCCCTCCAGATGTTGCATAACTACAACTCCTAGCATGCCCACATAGCTGTTTGTTGTCTGGGCATGCTGGGAGTTGTAGTTTTGCAACATCTGGAGGTCCACAGTTTGGAGATCACTGTGCAGTGGTCTAAAAACTGTAGCTCTCCAGATGTTGCAAAACTGCAATTCCCAGCATGCCCAGAAAGCAAACAGCTGTCTCGGCATGCTGGGAGTTGCAGTTGGGTACCTCCAGCTGTTGCATAACTACATCTCCCAGCATGCCCTTCGGTGATTAGTACATGCTGGGAGTTGTAGTTTTGCAACAGCTGGAGGCACACTGGTTGGAAAATATTGAGTTAGGTAACAGAACCTAACTGAAGGTTTTCCAACCAGTGTGCCTCCAGCTGTTGCAAAACTACAACTCCCAGCATGCACGGTCTGTCAGTACATGCTGGGAGTTGCAGTTTTGAAGCAGCTGGAGGTTTGCCCCCCCCATGTGAACGTACAGGGCACATTCACATAGGCGGGTTTACAGTAAATTTCCTGCTTGAAGTTTGGGCTGCGGCAAATTTTTCGCCGCAGTGCAAACTCCTAGCGGGAAATTCACCGTAACCCGCCAGTGTGAATGTACCCTAAAAACACTACACTACACTAACACCTAATAAAGGGTAAAACACTACATATACACCCCTTACACTGTCCCCCCCCCCCCAATAAACAATTTAAAACGTCTTGTACGGCAGGGTTTCCAAAACGGAGCCTCCAGCTGTTGCAAAACAACAACTCCCAGCATTTCTGGACAGCCACTGACTGTCCAGGCATGCTGGGAGTTTAGCAACAGCTGGAGGCACCCTGTTTGGGAATCACTGGCGTAGAATACCCCTATGTCCACCCCTATGCAATCCCTAATTTAGTCCTCAAATGCGCATGGTGCTCTCTTACTTCGGAGCCCTGTCGTATTTCAAGGAAACAGTTTAGGGCCACATATGGGGTATCTCCGTACTCGGGAGAAATTACACTACAAATTTTGGGGGGGCTTTTTTTTCCTTTTACCGCTTTTGAAAAGGAAAAGCTGGGGGCTACACCAGCCTGTTAGTGTAAAAAAATAAAACATTTTACACTAACATGCTGGTGTTGCCCCATACTTTTTATTTCCACAAGCGGTAAAAGGAAAAAAAGACCCCCAAAATTTGTAACGCAATTTCTCCTGAGTACAGAAATACCCCAGATGTGGGCGTAAAATGCTCTGCGGGCACACAACAAGGCTCAGGAGTGAGAGCGCACCATGTACATTTGAAGCCTAAATTGGTGATTTGTAGTGTTGCTCGCGAATATTCGCAATTCGAATTTTATTCGCGAATATCGCATATTCGCGAATTCGCGAATATTCGCGAATATAGCGCTATATATTCGTAATTACGAATATTCGTTTTTTTTTTTTTTTTTTTTTCACAGTACACATCACAGTGATCATCCCTCTCTGCTTCCAGCTTGTGTTGTGTAAAGAAGGCTCTAATACTACTGTGTGAGACCGGCGTGCGAATTTTCGCATATGCGAAAATCTGCATATGCTAATTTTCGTATATGCGAATTTTCACTTAAGTAAATTTTTGAATATGTAAGTTTTTGCATATGTTAATTTTCGCATATGTTAATTTTCGCACACGCGAATATTTGCATATGCGAAAATTAAACGAGAATATTACGAATATGCGAATATTCGCGAATATGACGAATATTCGTCCACATATTCGCGAATATTCGCGAATTCGAATATGGCCTATGCCGCTCAACACTAGTGATTTGCACAGGAGTGGCTGATTTTACAGCAGTTCTGACAAACGCAAAAAAAATAAAAAATACCAACATGTGACCCCATTTTGGAAACTACACCCCTCACCGAACGTGACAAGGGGTATAGTGAGCCTGAACACCCCACAGGTGTTTGACGAATTTTCATTAAAGTTGGATGGGAAAATGAAAAAAATTATATTTTTTCACTAAAATGCTGGTGTTACCCTAAATTTTTCATTTTCACATCGGGAAATAGGAAAAAAGCCCCCCCAAATTTGTAAACCCATCTTTTCTGAGTAAGAACATACCCCATATGTGAATTTAAAGTGCTCTGCGGGCGAACTACAATGCTCAGAAGAGAAGGAGTGCCATTGGGATTTTGTAGAGAAAATTTGTCCGGAATTGAAGGCCACATGTGTTTACAAAGCCCCCATAGTGCCAGAACAATGGACCCCCGACACATGTGACCCCATTTTGGAAACGACACCCCTCACGTAATGTAATAAGGGGTACATTGAGAATTTACGCCCCACAGGTGTCTGACAGATTTTTGGAACAGTGGTCCGTAAAAATGAAAAATTAAATTTTTCATTTGCACAGCCCACTGTTCCAAAGATCTGTGGGGTGTAAATACTCACTGCACCCCTTTTTAAATTCTGTGAGGAGTGTAGTTTCCAAAATGGGGTCACATGTGGGGGGTTCCACTGTTCTGGCACCACGGGTTCCACTGTTCATGGCCCCTGACTACCATTCCAAACGAATTCTCTTTCCAAAAGCTCAATGGCGTTCCTCCTCTTCTGAGCATTGTAGTTCGCCAACAGAGCATTTTACGTCCTAACATGGGGTATTTCCATACTCAGAAGAAATGGGGTTACACATTTTGGGGGTCATTTTCTCCTATTACCCCTTGTAAAAATGTAAAATTTAGGGGAAAAACTGCATTTTAGAAAAAAAAATATTTTTTCATTTACACATCCAACTTTAACGAAAAGTCGTCAAACACCTTTGGGGTGTTAAGGCTCAGTGGACCCCTTGTTACGTTCCTTGAGGGGTGTAGTTTCCAAAATAGTATGCCATGTGCGTATTTTTTGCTGTTCTGGCACCACAGGGGCTTCCTAAATGCAACACGCCCCCAAAAAAACATTTCAGCAAAAGTTGCTTTCAAAAAGCCAAATGTGAATCCTTCTCTTCTGAGCATTGTAGTTCGGCCGCAAAGCATTTTATGTCCTAACATGTGGTATTTCCTAACTCAGAAGAGATGGGGTTACAAATTTGGGGGGGCATTTTCTCCCATTACCCTTTGTAAAAATTGTAAATTTGGGGGGAAAACTGCACTTTAGTGAGAATTTTTTTTTTCATTTACACATCCGACTTTAACGAAAAGTCAGCAAACACCTGTGGAGTGTTAAGGCTAACTGGACCCCTTGTTACGTGCCTTGAGGGGTCTAGTTTCAAAAATGGTATGCCATGTTGGGGTTTTCTGCTGTTCTGGCACCATAGGGGCTTCCTAAATGTGACATGCCCCCCAAAAACCATTTCAGCAAAATTCCCTCTCCAAAATCCTATTGTCGCTCCTTCCCTTCTGAGCCCTCTGGTGCACCCGCCGAACACTTGACATACACATATGAGGTATTTCCTTACTCGAGAGAAATTGGCTTACAAATTTTGGGGGGATTTTTCATCTATTACCCCTTATAAAAATTCAAAAACTGGGTCTACAAGAACGTGCGAGTGTAAAAAATGAAGATTTTGAATTTTCTTCTTCACTTTGCTGCTATTCCTGTGAAACACCTAAAGGGTTAACACACTTACTGAATGTCATTTTGAATACTTTGAGGGGTGCAGTTTTTATAATGGGGTCATTTGTGGGATATTTCTCATATGAAGGCCCTTCAAATCCACTTCAAAACTGAACTGGTCCCTGAAAAATTCAGATTTTGAAAATTTTGTGAAAAATTGGAAAATTGCTGCTGAACTTTGAAGCCCTCTGATGTCTTCCAAAAGTAAAAACACGTCAATTTTATGATGCAAACATAAAGTAGACATATTGTATATGTGAATCAATGTATAATTTATTTGGAATATCCATCCTTACAAGCAGTGAGCTTCAAAGTTAAAAAAAATGCTACATTTTCAATTTTTTCATCAAATTTTTCAATTTTTCACCAAGAAATGATGCAAGTATCGACAAAATTTTACCACTAACATAAAGTAGAAGATGTCACGAAAAAACAATCTCGGAATCAGAATGAAAGGTAAAAGCATCCCAGAGTTATTAATGCTTGAAGTGACAGTGGTCAGATGTTCAAAAAATGGCCGGGTCCTTAAGGTATATTTGGGCTGGGTCCTTAAGGGGTTAAAGTAGGTAAATTTCAATGACCAATAATACTGGTATACAAGGAGTAAATATATACCACCACACAATAACTGAATAATACCGCCATACTGTACTGAATAAAACCACTATACACAGACCAGTATACTATAAAGAATCTGTATACAATATAAGTGATTATATACAGGACCATATGGCGGTAGATATCAGCTATACACAGGATGTGTACACCATATAAGCGATTACAGTTACATTTTGGGTAGCCAGGTAACCCCCTCTTTCTCATAGATATATGCAGAGTTACACCCCCCTCTTTCCCATAGGTATATGCAGAGTTATAACCCCTCTCTTTCCCTTAGGTATATGCAGAGCTACGCTACACCCCCCCCCCTCTTTCCCATAGGTATATGCAGAGTTACACCCCCCTCTTTCCCATAGGTATATTCAGAGCTACAACCCCCTCTTCCCCATAGGTATATGCAGAGCTACACCCCCCCTCTTCCCCATAGGTATATGCAGAGCTACACCCCCCCTTCCCCATAGGTATATGCAGAGCTACACCCCCCCCTTCCCCATAGGTATATGCAGAGCTACACCCCCCTTCCTCATAGATATATGCAGAGCTACCCCACCTTCCCCATAGGTATATGCAGAGCTACTCCCCCCTCTCTCTCCCTTTCCCATAGGTATATACAGAGCACCCCCCCTCTCCTTCCCTTTCCCATAGGTATATACAGAGCACCCCCCCTCTCTCTCCCTCCCTTTCCCATAGGTATATACAGAGCACCCCCTCTCCCATAGGTATATACAGAGCACCCCCTCTCCCTCCCTTTCCCATAGGTATATACAGAGCAACCCCCTCTCCCTCCCTTTCCCATAGGTATATACAGAGCACTCCACTCCCCCTGCCTTTCCCATAGGTATATACAGGGCACCCCCCTCTCCCTCCCTTTCCCATAGTTATATACAAAGCACCCACTCCCTCCCTTCCCCATAGGTATATACAGAGCACCCACCTTCCCCATAGGTATAGGCAGGGTTAATAAAATAAAAAAAGGATGTTCACCTGATATCCCACACAGCGATCTCCTCAGCTGCAGGTCCCGCATCCTCTCCCCTCCACAGTACAAGCGCCGGACGAGTGACATCCAGGGGTGTGGAAATTAGAAAAAAAACTACTTGTCCAAGGGACTAAAGCGGAACACAATCTACTTGTCCCTCAAGAAAATCTACTTGCCCTGGTAGATGAAATAATTTCAACCAAAATAGTCTGATCCCCCCCACTAGACCACAAGGGATGGATATAAGATCCTTTAGACACTGCTGACAGCGATGATCTAATGGTTTAATAGGCGATCGCAGAATGCCAGGCTATTAGCGGCTGGAGAGCTGTAGCTCCTTTTACACCAGAGCCAAGCCCAGAAAAGTCTAGATGTAACTTTTTGATCACCTTATAAAAAATTTCTCATATGAAGTGACCAAAAATTAACAATTCTGGACTATTATTTACATTTACACCGTTCACCGTACGGTTCAATTAACATTATATTTTAATAGTCTGGACATTTCCACATGTAGCGATACCACTTATGTTTATTTTTGTACATTATTTTTATTTAAAGAAAATTGGAAACTTTTATTAGGAAAGGGGCTTATTCACATGTATACGCACTTTTTAAAATATTTTAATCACTATTTTTCAGTCTCAATAGGGACTTATGTGTTACTGGGGGGGGGGGGTTCTGCTTCTCCAGTTTATGTGCTGCATTTTGTGTCAGAAAATGCTGGAAGTTGCATTTAGTAACTAGATAACTACAACTCCCAGCATGCCCTGATACAGCCTATGATTGTGTGGGTGTTGCAGCATGTTGCACTGTATAGTACAGTTAAGGTTATTGAGGGACATGCTGGGAGTTGTAGTTTTGGTTTGTGTTAGCTGCAGAACCATAGGATGTGTCAAGGAATACTGGGAATTGCAGTTAGTAACTACAACACCCAGCATGCCCTGATGCAGCCTATGGCTCTGCAGCTGACCCGAACCAAAACTACAACTCCCAGCATGTTGCACTTTATAGTTCTACAGTTTAGGTTATGGTCCAACATGCTGGGAGTTGTAGTTTTGGTTCGGGCGTTTGTGTGCATCCGTGGGGCTCTTGGTCGTCGGCTGAGTATGAAGGGGGCGGGATTCTGGGGGTGCAATTCAGTGCGGGTGCCACTAAAAATAAATAAAATTAGATGGCACAACTGCCCTAATGCCCGACGTGACAGTCCGCTCCTATACAAAACATCCATGCATACACATATCATACATGCACCAGCCACTGTCCCCATATCATACACACACACCCCCGCCACTGCCCCCCCCCATTATACATTACATACACACATACACTCACACCCTACATATACACCATACATATGCACACATCATACATACACCCACCGCTGCCCCCCCACATCATACATCACATACACACATCACACTTAGACATTATACACACACCATACATTACATACACATCACACATAGACATCATACACACATCACACAGACATCATACACACATCACACAGACATCATACACACATCACACATTACATACACATCACACATAGACATCATACACACATACACTCACACCATACATATACACCATACATATGCACACATCATACATACACCTGCCGCTGCCCACCCCACATCATACATCACATACACACACATCACACTTAGACATTATACACACATCATACATTACATACACATCACACATAGACATCATACACACATCATACATTACATACACATCACACATAGACATGCACACATCATACAATACATACACATCACACATAGACATCATACACACATACACTCACACCATACATATCCACCAGTGTTTCCCAACCAGGGTGCCTCCAGCTGTTGCAAAACTACAACTCCCAGCATGCCCAGGGCATGCTGGGAGTTGTAGTTTTGCAACAGCTGGAGGCACCTTGGTTGGGAAACACTGATATACACCATACATATGCACACTTCATACATACACCTGCCGCTGCCCCCCCATCATACATACACTCACACCATTCATATACAACCACCCTTCCTGCCGCTGCCTGTATTCTCTGTCTCCTCACCTGATCCGGCCATGAGTGGTCATCAGAGCTGTAGTCCCGGTCGGTGTGAGGTGAGATTTCCGTCCTCCCCCTCCCCCCCCCCCCTGCTCTGTGTTTTCCCCGTGCAAACAAGCAACCTCCCCGTGGTGGATTAGGTCCTGTGGAGACAGATCAGGGGGAGGGATAGAGCTGTGTGTGGGGGATGGAGCTGTGCACGGAGCTGTCTACGTCCTCTCACCCTGCTGTGTCTTCTGAGCTCCGTCCATCCTCCGGGAGGGGAGATAAGGGGGCTCTGCGGTCAGCTGGAGGCCGCCGCCCCCTCCATACACTCTGAGCGCCGGTGTGAGGTGTAGACTTCCATCGGCTCCTGTCTGTCCCTGCTAGCCCAATACAGGGCTAAATCTATAAACAATTCACCTGCCCGGCACCCAAAACTACTTGTCCCGGGCGTCGGGCTATAGGATTTCCACATCCCTGGACATCACCGGCGCCTGTACTGCATGCTGCGTGGGGGCGGAGGTCACGTCTCCTCTGTGTAGCTGAAGATGCGGCTCACACAGAGGGGACGTCTTCTCCTGTATGTGCATGATACACGATACAGGAGAATGTAGGGCTGTCTGCTGGGGATCTGGGACGAGTGTCCCAGATCCTCAGTAGTTGCGGCGGCGGGTCAGTCCGACCCTGGCACCCCCCTTGAGAGTGGCACCCGGGGCGTGCCGCCCCCCGCCCCCCCCCCTTGGTACGCCACTGGTCTGAAGAGTGATTTTAATAGGAGTATTTCACTTTAATTTAATAAGAGAACATTAAGACCGTCAATATCTAATGGATGCGTGCCAACACCCGGCACACCCCACCAATCAGCTGTTTACTACAGCTGCATATCTGGCATATACACAATAAACAGGGCAGGAAGCAGACATACTCATATACTGTGTAGTGCAGTATTTCCCAATGTTTTTCGGCTCGGGGCACCCTTCCGAAAAAATTTTTTCCTGGAGCACCCCTACCAAGGTTGAAGAAAAAAAAAAAAAAAAAAGGGAAAAATCGCCGCAGTACACAAAATGCACTATGTCTATTTATCTGTGGGTATGTAGATTAAAGTGCTGCTTTATACAGCAACTCACAAATGAAATCTTCTCTAATCAGCGTTGTTCCCTTTTCTTCTCCATCTGGCCCAGCCATCATGACAATTTCTTCCAGCGACAATTCTTCACCATTAAACCTGCAAAATAAACATATTTGGCTCTGCACTTTTTTCCGTGGGTGACAGAGGGGTGTAGAGTCGTGTACATGGGTTACAAAGAGGTGCACATGGGTGACAGATGGGTGTAGAAGAGCGTACATGGGTGACAGAAGTGCGTAGGGGGTGACAGGGGTGTACATGGGTGGCCGAGGGGTGTGGAAGAGTGTACATGGGGGACAGAGGGGTGTAGAAGAGTGTACATGGGTGGCAGAGGGGTGTGGAAGAGTGTACATGTGTGTCAGAGGGGTTTGGAAGAGTGTACATGGGTGGCAGAGGGGTGTGGAAGAGTGTACATGGGTGGCAGAGGGGTATGGAAGAGTGTACATGGGTGGCAGAGGGTTGTAGAAGAGTGTACATGGGTGGCAAAGGGGTGTACATGGGTGATAGATGGGTGTACATGGGTGGCAGAGGGGGGTAGGGGGTGACAAAGGGGTCTACATGGGTGACAGATGGGTGTAGAAGAGTGTACATGGGTGGCAGAGGGGGGTAGAGGCATGTGCATGAGTGACGGAGGGGGTGTACATGGGTGACAGAGGATTGTAGAGTAGTGTACATGGGTGGCAGAGGGGGAATAAAAGAGTGTACATGGGTGGCAGGGGGGTGTAGGGGGTGACAGAGGTGTGTAGAAGAGTGTACATGGGTGACAGGGGGTGACAGAGGGGTGTACATGGGTGTAGAAGAGTGTACATGGGTGACCGAGGGGGTGTACATGGGTTGTAGAGTAGTGTACATGGGTGGCAGAGGGGGTATAGAAGAGTGTACATGGGTGGCAGATGGATGTAGAGGAGTGTACATGGGTGGCAGAGGGGCAGTGGCTTTGCTAGGGTTGGTGTCACCCGGTGCGGTAGAAAATGGTGTCACACCAACATGCTGGGAGTTGTAGTTTTGCAACAGCTGGAGGCACCCTGGTTGGGACACTGACATAGATAGATAGGGAATATATATAGACCAGGGGTACTCACCTATTTTTAGTGAGGGTCCGCTTATCCAGGTCTGCCTTCCGGTAAAGGTCCAAGCTGTAGGCTAAGGCTTGGTGCACACCTAGCGGCCTCAGTGCCATGAAGGCAATAGCAAACTAACAACTGAAGTGTGGAGGATGTATGACCTGAATACTGCTGCACATTGTAACCTCTGACTATAATATTGCCACACACTGTACCCACTGAATATAATACTGCCACACACTGTACCCACTGAATATAATACTGCCACACACTGTATCCCTGAAAATAATATTGCCACACACTGAACCCACTGAATATAATACTGCCACACACTGTATCCCTGAATATAATATTGCCACACACTGTACCCACTGAATATACTACTTCCTCACACTGTACCCTCTGAATATAATACTGCCACACACTGTATCCCTGAATATAATATTGCCACACACTGTACCCCCTGAATATAATACTGTCACACACTGTACCCCTGAATATAATACTGCCAGACACTGTGCCTCTGGTATATTACTGCCACACACTGTACCCCTGAATATAATACTGCCACACACTGTACCCCTAAATATAATACTGCCATACACTGGGCCCCTGAATATAATATTGCCACACACTGTGCCTCTGGTATATTACTGCCACACACTGTACCCCTGAATATAATACTGCCACACACTGTATCCCTGAATATAATACTACCACATACTGTGCCCTGAATATAAAACTGCCACCCACTGTGCCCCTGGTATATTACTGCTACCCACTGTGCCCCTTAAAATAATACTGCCATCCACTGTGCCCCTGAAAATTATTCTGCCACACACTGGGCCCCTGTTATATTACTGCCACACACTATTCCCCTGCAACATTACTTGCAGATGCTATGCTCTAACGCTGACTAATGTACCTCTGTGTCTCTTAAAACAATAAAATGAAGCCACTGTGCCTATAGAATGAATGACTCCACTGTGACCCCAGAATTAATGATGCCAGTAACCACAGAATTAATTATGCCACTGTGACCACAGAATTAATTATCCCACTGTGACCACATAATTAATGATGCCAGTAACCACAGAATTAATTATGCCACTGTACCCACAGAATTAATGATGCCACTGTACCCACAGAATTAATGACTCCACTGTGACCCCAGAATTAATGATGCCAGTAACCACAGAATTAATTATGCCACTGTACCCACAGAATTAATGATGCCACTGTACCCACAGAATTAATGATGCCACTGTGACCACAGAATTAATGATGCCACTGTACCCACAGAATTAATGATGCCACTGTGCCCCCAGAAGTAATGATGCCACTGTGCCTACAGAATTAAGGATGCCACTGTGCCTACAGAATTAAGGATGCCACTGTGTCCCACAAAATTAAGGATGCCACTGTGACCACAGAATTTATGATGCCACTGTGCCCACAGTATTTATGTCACTGTGCCTACATAATTAAGGATGCCACTGTGCCCACAGAATTAAGGATGCCACTGTGACCACAGAATTAATGATGCCACTGTACCCACAGAAATGATGATGCCACTGTGCCTCCAGAAGTAATGATGCCACTGTGCCTACAGAATTAAGGATGCCACTGTGCCTACAGAATTAAGGATGCCACTGTGTCCCACAAAATTAAGGATGCCACTGTGACCACAGAATTTATGATGCCACTGTGCCCACAGTATTTATGTCACTGTGCCTACATAATTAAGGATGCCACTGTGCCCACAGAATTAAGGATGCCACTGTGTTCCACAAAATTAATGATGCCACTGTACCCACAGAATTAATGATGCCACTGTGCCCACAGAATTAATGCCACTGTGCCCCCATATGAACTTTGCCACGGTAACTCTCCATCTGTTATAAACTACAACTCCCATCATGCACAGACAAAAGGTCATCATGGTGGCTGTAGTTCTACAATAACTGGAGAGTCACAGATGGGGGAACACAAATTTTTACCTGAGAGCTTAGGCTCGCAGTCCCAGGTCCTGCACTGCTCCGCTGCTCTGGCCTCTTCTAGTCAGGCCTGGCCAGAGCAGATGATGCAGGCAGCTAATCGTGCTGCCTGCATCATAGGAGAAGCGCCGGGCAGGGACACATCGCTCCCTTGCTCCAAGCTGCGGCTATTCATTTGTATTGGCGTCTTAAAGACACCACTACAAATGAAAAAGGGGAGATCCAGCGGAGGGTCCGAATGACTGGCGGACGCAGTTCGGATCTGGACCGTGGTCTGCCAGTTGATTACCCCTGATATAGGACATAGATCAATGTTTCCTAACCAGGGTGACTCCAGCTGTTGCAAAACTACAAAACTTAGCATGCTGGGAGTTGTAGTTTTGAACAGCTGGAGGCACCCTGTTAAGGAAACACTGATCTATGTCCTATCTCAGTGTTTCCCAACCAGAGTGCCTCCAGCTGTTACAAAACTACAACTCCCAGCATGCATGGACAGCATTGTAGCTTTGCTTTGGAGACACCTTGGTTGGGAAACACTTATTTATGTCAGTGTTTCCCAACCCTCCAGCTGTTGCAAAACTACAACTCCCAGCATGCTAGGAGTTGTAGTATTGCAACAGCTGGGGGCACCCCTGGTGAGAAAGGGGTGGGGGGGGGGGTGAGCAGGGATCGTGCTGGGAAGGGGGGAGGGATGATGCTGGAAAAGGGTGGGCATGGATGGTGGGGGGTAGTTTACCTTACCTGCCTTCCTGCTTGCTGGGGTCATGTGATGTTTTGGTGTCACATGACCCAAGCAGAGCAGTAGAAAGCTGCCAATCAGGGGGAAGAGAAGCCGAGTAAGTGCCCGATAACTCCACAGACTCACTGTGTGCACGCTTGCGCTGCACTGCAGACTGAGTACAGTATACAAAAATAGCTTGTGACAGGGATGAACGCTAGGACAGGGTGTCACCCCACCAGAGGGTGTCACCCGGTGCGGCCCGCACCCCATGCACCGCCCTAACAACGCCACTGCAGAGGGGTGTAGAGGAGTGTACATGGGTGGCAGAGGGGTGTAGAGGAGTGTACATAGGTGGCAGAGGGGTGTAGAAGAGTGTACATGGGTGACAGAGGGGTGTAGAGGAGTGTACATGGGTGGCAGAGGGGTGTAGAGGAGTGTACATGGGTGACAGAGGGGTGTAGAGGAGTGTACATGGGTGGCAGAGGGGTGTAGAGGAGTGTACATAGGTGGCAGAGGGGTGTAGAGGAGTGTACATGGGTGACAGAAGGGTGTAGAGGAGTGTACATGGGTGGCAGAGGGGTGTAGAGGAGTGTACATGGGTGACAGGGGGGTGAAGAGGAGTGTACATGGGTGGCAGAGGGGTGTAGAGGAGTGTACATAGGTGGCAGAGGGGTGTAGAGGAGTGTACATAGGTGGCAGAGGGGTGTAGAGGAGTGTACATGGGTGACAGAAGGGTGTAGAGGAGTGTATATAGGTGGCAGAGGGGTGTAGAGGAGTGTACATGGGTGACAGGGGGGTGAAGAGGAGTGTACATGGGTGACAGAGGGGTGTAGAGGAGTGTACATGGGTGACAGGCAGGGCCGGACTGGGGATAAAAACCAGCCCTGGAAAAAGTTGCATACCAGCCCCATATTGCGTAATTTTTCAAGCTCATGGCATATCGTAATTATATACTTGTTTATAAAAGGGGAAAGCATTCATTTTAAAACACATACATGAACACGAATATGAACTTTGCACTTCAATAGCTCTATTGTAGACCAGCTTCTCCCAACCAGGGTGCCTCCAGCAGTTGCAAAACTACAAGTCTCAGCATGTCCAGACAGCTTTTGGCTGCCCGGGCATGCTGGAAAATGTAGTTTTGCAACAGCTGGAGGCACCCTGGTTGGGAAACACTACAGTAGACCATTATCCCATGCAACTGGGTCAGAACTAAGAATAATCCAAAAACGTTTACTTCAAAGAATAGAAGACAATAATAATAATAATAATCTCTTACTTTGTATAAGTTACTCAACATACACCAAACCAGCAGATGATAAATAGACCATAGACCACAGTCCAGTATAACCAACAACAGCTCTATACAAGGTTCAAATAATTCTACCACCCTATGACTAAACATTATCCCCACATAGTAACAGGATAATATTACCATACAAATACTGAATAAACCACTTTACACAGAAGTTAGTGCCTCAGCTCTACACAGGCTCTACAGACCATATAAGAGATTACATACAGTTACATCAGGTGACGTCTTCTCTGATTGGTGTCAATCAATTTCCTTTTCTTATCCATCCGGCCCAGACCGTCATAACTATTTCTTCTGGGTAGAAAAGTGGGTTGGGGGGAAGAGTAGGTAGCCCCCCCCCCCTTTAGGCAGTTGGTCACTCAAGGGGGTAGACAGGTCCCTTTACATTGTTTCCCCCATCACACAGGTAAAGCCCACAGTGGGTAGGTAGGGAACACCCCTATAAGATAGGACACCCAAGTAGATCGATAATGTCCCTAGTAGGTGATGCCTCCAGGTAGGTAATATCCCCAGTAGGTAGTAGTTGATGCCTCCAGGTAGGTCGTATTTATTGCCCCCAGTAAGCATGTAGTAGGTAGTGCCCCCAGTAGGTATGTAGAAGGTAATGTCCCCAGTAGGTAGTGCCCCCAGATAGGTAATGCCCCCATTAGGTAACATATCCAGTTGATAGTGCTCCTCAGGTAGGTACTGCACCTAGTTGATAGTACCATCAGTAGGAAGTTCCCCCAGGTAATACACCAAGTAGATACTGTCTCCAGTATATAGTAGGCAACCCTGTAGTTGCTGCCTCTGTGCTGATATTAAAGGACCTGCACAGTGGCGTTGCTAGGGTAGGTGTCACCCGGTGCGGTAGAAAATGGTGTCACCCCCATACCTACCCCTTCCCCCAGTAAGTTTTTAGCCTGTTGTGACAGACACCACTGTTGTAGCGCATTGTGAGAAATTCCAGTATAATAATCAGATATACCAGTTGCCACAGAATGGGAAAGTGTTAAAGAAGTTTTCACCATTTAAATATACAGCTCCCAGAATTACTTAAAGGGGTATTCCACTGGAAAACATTTACTTTTATATCAACTGGTGCCAGAAAGTTAATCAGATTTTTTAATTACTTCTATCTAAAATCTTAATCCTTACAGTATTTATAAGCTGGTGTATGCTCCACAGGAAGTTGCGTAGTTCTTTCCAGTCTGACCACAGTGCTATTTGCTGACACCTCTGTCCATGTCAGGAACTGTCCAGAGCAGGACAGGTTTGCTATGGGGATTTGCTCCTACTATGGACAGTTCTTGACATGGACAGAGGTGTCAGCACAGAGCACTGTGGTCAGACAGAAAATAAATTAAAAAAGAAAATAACTTCCTGTGAATCGCTTATACAGCAGCTAATAAGTACTGGAAGGATTAAGATTTTTAAATAGATGTAATTTACAAATCTGTTTAACTTTGTAGCACCAGTTGATTAAAAAATGTTTTTTCCAATAGAGTACCCCTTTATGCAGTGGTGAGGTTATTCTGGGAGTTGTAGTTTCACTGACCTAACTGTAGAACTGACAAGCGACTACAGCTCTGATAGGACATAGTGAGGAGAATGTACAATGATATCAGTGACTACAGGTGACGTCTTCTCTATAGTCTTTCCTTATCATTTTTTTTTTTTTTGTAATTTAACACTTTATTGTAATAGTAAAATTTCCAGAACTACAGTATACAATTCAGATATACATAGCAGCACCAGTCAAAAAGACCATATAACCAACTTATACTTGTTTACATCTAAAAAGTATACCAATTCATTATTATCAAATATTTGATCCAATTGTTTTATACCCTTACTATCCCAAAAACTTGACTCACAATCCACAAGTTCTTTAAATTTATTGTTACCCCACAAAGGTGTAAACCCAAAACTATTTTCAATATGTAATTCTTCCTTTAATTTATCCCATACTCTTCTAAATTTGTGCAATAACAACGTGCCATTTAGACCATTCTCATCGTAATCATCTAGTTCCAACACCTCATATATGTTATCTTTCTTCTTATCCACTACAATCTTTTCCAAATATCTAGAATCCCTCCAATTTACGACTCGTGCTAACTGCGCACCCAAAATTAAATGAAAAAATTGGGCATCCCCAGCCCACCCCTCTCTCCAGGGGCCATAAAATATCTGTACTTCAAACGAACCCTTTTCCTTCCCCATAGAAGTCTACCCAGTATCACTTCAATCCTCCGGTACCACCCCTTACCGATCCACATTGGCGATGCGCTAAGAAAGAACAGGATCTGTGGGAGGACCACCATTTTCACTATCGCCATCCTTTCTGACATCAAGAAGGGCATTTTAATCCACACTTCCACTCTCTTCTCTAAACTATTTAATAGGGGGCGTATATTATTACTCACAAACTTATCATTTGTGGCTGCTATTTTCACTCCCAAATATGGGAAACATTCAGTTTTCTTCAGCACGGACAATCTTCCTACCTTCTCCCCCATATCTTCATCCAGGGGGAGCATATTAGATTTACTCCAATTTATCTCCAACCCCGATAGAGGGGCAAATACATCAAACATTTTCATAATCTGGTGTATTTTTTCTTGTGGGTTAGTTACAAAAAGGAGAATATCATCTGCAAATAGTAAAATCTTATTTCTTTCTCCGTTTACTCCAAATCCCTCGTAAACATTGCTATCTCTTATCCAAGCTGCTAGGGGTTCCATATAAATTAAAAATTAAAAAGGGGAGAGGGGGCACCCATGTCTTGTTCCTCTACTTAATTTGAATGGGTAAGAGGGAATTCCATCCACCACTACACTCGCCTCCGGATTAGTGCACAGTAACTGAATATAACTCAATAATCCCGGGCCCACCCCCACCCTCCTCAGCACTTCCCAAAGGTATCCCCACTCCACCCTATCAAAGGCTTTAGTTGCATCCAATGACAGGATGGAGCGGGGGCCCCGAGCACCACTCTGGATTGCCTCATACACCTGGTGGATATTGTCGTGGACTGTTCTTCCCGACCTAAACCCCCCTTGGTCTCTCCCCACCACTACTTCCACCACTTTATCTAATCTCCTTGCCAATACCTTCGCTATTATTTTTATATCTGTATTGAGCAAGGAGATGGGGCGATATGAACCCAAATCCAAAGGATCTTTATCTTTCTTCCTAATAAGTCTGATGTTAGCCTCACACATCGACTTAGGGAGAACACCCCCCCCCCCCCCCCTCCAGGATTCATTAATAGTACCCAGCAGTTTTGGAAGTAGCAGGGTTGAATATGTCCTGTATATCTGGAAAGGAATACCATCGGAACCAGGGGATGTATTCCCTTGAATTGATGCCAATGCTTCCTCCAATTCCTGGAGGGAGATTGGGTCTTCCAAAGAATTCCTGATGTCCTCTGTTAGCCTTGGAATATTAATTCCTCCCAGAAATTCCACTACCTCAGCCCTATTAGTGTTACTACTTGTATAGAGATTGGAGAAAAAGGAGCTAACCATTTGAGCTATTTCTTCTCTTTCTGTAGTTATGCTGCCATCAGCCCTCCTCAAAGCCACAATGCCACATTCCTCACCTTGGTTCTTAAGTAATCTTGACAATGTCTTATTTGGTTTCCCTTTCTCAAAAAAATTAAAATTTCCACTAAAAAACAGTTTATTTTGTGCTTTTTTAAGTAGATATTCTTTATATTCATCTTGAGCTGCCTTCAGTTCTAACAGCTGTTCTCCTCCAATAGCCCCATCTATCCCTGCTTCTAATTGTGCCACTTTGCTGTTCAGTAATGATTCTTTCCGGGCAAATTCCTTTCTCTTTTTATTAATTCGCCCTATATATAGGCCCCTCAAGTACGCCTTCATGGCATCCCATACTATCTGAGGGCTCGCTGAATTATGGTTAATCTCCCAGAATGCTTCTATTTCCTGTCTAAACCAATCCTGATCTCCCACCAATTCTATCCAGTGGGGGTTGAGCCGGAAGCCCACTCTCTTCCCACCTATTGCCTTACCTCCAATTTCCACCGCCACTGGGCAGTGGTCCGATAGGGTTTTAGCTCTATACTGCACCCTGCTGGTCCAGATCATCGCGTTCGTATCGCACAAACATAAGTCAATACGAGAGGCAGTATTATATGAAGTACTAAAACATGAGTACTGTCTTACTCCTGGGTTTATTTTCCGCCACCCATCAACCCAATTCATCTCTCCACAGTATCTCGCCAATGCTGTTTCCCTCCCCCCTACATTCCTACCTAATTTGAATCTATCCATACTAGGGTCCATTACATTATTCATATCTCCGATTACCCATAATGCCACGTGTATTTTCCTTTCGCTGTAACTCACAAGGTCCCTCAAAACATCCATTCTAAAAGGTGGAGGAATATAGACAAAGGCCAAAATAATAGCCCTATTTTCCCACATTCCATAAAGAAAAATATATCGACCATACTTGTCTACCTTTGCATCTATTGTTTCGAATGGTACCTTCCTATGAACATATACTGATACTCCCGCGGAATACGAAGACAGTCTGGAGTGGTATTCTTCTTTAGCCCACCTCCTTTGTAGTATCTTCTCATCTCTTGACCTATGGGTCTCGATTAAGCTTATGATCGCAGGGAGGCACCTCTGAATATAATCAAAGATTGCACACTTTTTTATTTTATCAGACATACCTCGCACATTCCAAACTAGCAACTTAAAAGAAGACATGTTAACCTAACAGAGAAGAAAAAAAAAAAAAAGGTCTCTCTCCTTCCCTCCGCCATTCCTCCCCCTTCCCACTCCCTTCCTCCCATCCCCCCCAACCCCCCACACCCCCCCAACCCCCCACACCCCCCCAACCCCCCACACCCCCCTCTCCCCCACACACCCCCTCTCCCCCATCCCCATGATGTGCCGTATTTCTACTGTGCATCCCTATCCTAGTGACACCCCACAGGCCCCCCCCATCCCCCCCCAGACGTAGATTTTAATACTCGACTAATACTTCCGAACCCTAATGCCACAATAATATCTTGTACTACATGCCTTTTTTATCCATCCAATCTGAAACTTCCTGTGAGGTTCCAAATATAGTTACCTTTCCCTTATGCTCTACACGGAGTCTCGTTGGAAACAAAAGAGAGAAGGGCACCCCCACATTTTTTAAACGCCTTTTTACCTCCCGAAAGGATGCCCTTTTCTTCTGAGTCTCCCAGGAGAAATCCGGGTATGCAAAAATGTTTTGCCCATTGTACAGTAGGTCCCTCACTTCTCTTGCCCTCCTAAGGATCATATCCCTATCCTGGGATGTATATAATTTGATTAGGATTGTCCTAGGGGGGCCCCCCGGGGGGGGGGGGGGGGGTATCCGCCTTGGAACCCGGTGAGCTCGTTCAATCCCAAACATTGGGGTAAAATGCCCTTCACCTATCACATCCTTCAACCATCCACTGCAGAACTGGATAATAGAGTCCCCCCCCCCCCTCCGCCCCTTCAGGGAACCCCACCATCCTTATGTTGCAAAGTCTAGATCTATCTTCGAGGTCAGTGAGCTTATCTTTAATGGTTATCTTATCCTTTTTCAAATTATTAACCTCCTCTTCCAGAACATTGATCCTTTTTTCTGTTTTTGGGGCTTCTTCCTCTAGTCTGGAGATCCTATCTCTCATCTTAGTCATATTGTGTCTTATCAGTGATACCTCAGTAGATACCACACCCAGTTGTTTGTTTATCTCTTCAATTGCACAATTAGATTTTTTTACCCCTCCCAAAATCTCCTCCAAAAGCTGAGTTCCCATGGGGGGCCCGGTCTGTTGGATCCAGGGCAAAAAGTCCGCTTTCATGGAGGAAGGGGTCTACTGATGTCCAATTATTCGAATTAATCCAAAAGTCCAGAGTTCTCCTATATATGGGAGAGAGAGAGGGAGGGATAAGTCTTCAGGAGACGTCGGTTTAGCAGTAGGATAGGCCATAGTTATGTCTGCATGGCCATGGTTATATTACCCCTCGAACCTTAGAGTCCATATGAATTTCATTATGGGCAGCACTATCTTCATGTCTGGAAGAAATGCCCAGGAGAAGGAGGGAAGACTCCAATCACACGACCCGCAGTAGATTTCATTTCCCAAGACCCCTGTTATCCAATAGGGCTTGGCCTAAGTAGGACAGGATTGAGGCACCGCTACTGCTATAGTTGGAGATATTTTAGCTCCCTTCACATGCTTAACCACATATACCCCACAGGAGGGATCAATTACCAAGGTGCATATCTGCCTCCTACATGCATTTATCAAAGCTCAGTGGCTGCACCACAACTACCAACCACCAAAGGGAGGAGAAGGAGGGCTTGATCATATATGTTACCACGACTTTGACTCACCAAGTCGCTAGAGGGAGTAACCAGGCAGAGTATCAAGAGTCCAATGTTGTCTATTCCACATGGGACCGGTACTGGGGGCTGCTGCTGTTCATATTATTGCAGAGTTTTTGATGACTGATTTAACCTATTAAAGGAGATCAATAAGTAAATTTAATAACAGTCTCTCCCCGGACTGGGCTCCTCTGTCCAAGGAGGCAACCAACTTGAGTGTCCTGCCACCCCAAAGAGGAGGGGAATAACTCACCAGCTTAGAGGCTGCCAAACTATTTAACAATGTGGCACATGATCTTTTTCTTTATATTTTTCTCCTTTCCACAAAGAGAGGAACTGGCCCAGCCTAAGAGAGTCCCATCACGGAGCAGAAGGATCCCACATGTGCGCCTCTCCACCCCAACACCGCCACACAATACTGCGAGGCAGGAGCTGCAATATATGGGCTTCCGGAACAGACCCGGCACTCCACGCTTGTATTGGCTGCCTCTCTCTCACCTTCACAACGTCGCCTCTTCCCATGCCACACGTGGGGAGAGCAAATATCCGCCATGCCGCATCCGCCTCCAGTGGGACAGCAACATACCATCGCCTCAAACGGAGGGCATCGCGCGAGTCGGCAGCCATCTGCGCCTCACTCCTCCATCCTTCCACGGCCCGTCCCTGAGAACAGGGCTCCTAGCTCATGCTAGTCGTCCGGGCATGAGCACATTCGCAGCGGTATTCCCCCATCAGCATCCCGGCATCAGTATCGGCATCACGGCATCCCGTGGTTCACCTCGCCTCCACGTCCCGAGGGCTCAGGGGCTGGGGGCGGAGCACCGGAGCGCGCGGCCCTAGCTCATGCCGTTGTCACTTCCTGACACATGTCTGATAGTCTTTCCTTATCTAATTCAGATGGTACATACCGCCAGGAATTGTTCCAGCTAAAACTTCTGTCTGTAGAATGTGACGCCCAGACGTCTCCTCACTGTCAGCGCATTCTCATCCTCTATATGAAAACAATTATTATTATAAACCTGCCAGACACTGTATCCTCTAAATATAATACTACTATACACTATACTCTTTGATTATAAACCTTCCATACACCATACCCACTGAATATAATACTACCACACACTGTACATTCTGAATATAATACCAACACATACTGTACACTCTGAATATAATACTAAGAGATGAGCGAACTACAGTAAATTCAACTTCTCGGCTCGGCAGTTGATGACTTTTCCTGCATAAATTAGTTCAGCTTTCAGGTGCTCCCGTGGGCTGGAAAAGGTGGATACAGTCTTAGGAGACTCTTTCCTAGGAATGTATCCACCTTTTCCAGCACACCGGAGCACCTGAAGGCTGAACTAATTTACACAGGATAAGTCATCAACTGCCGAGCCGAGAAGTTCGTGACGAATCAAATTTACTGTAAGTTCGCTCTTCTCTAATAATACTACCACAAACTGCGCCCTCTAAATATAATACTACCACAAACTGCGCCCTCTGAATATAATACTATCACAAACTGCGCCCTCTGAAGGTAACGTTGCCATACAGTGCACCCTCTGAATATAATACCACAACCTACTACTGGGGGGGTGTTGCTGGAGGAGGATGAGGGTGCTACTGGCCATCCCCCCTAGCAGTATCAACCCCCTCATCCATCGGTAGGATCATCCTCCTGGCAGGAGCACCGCCATCATCCACCATCAGGATCTGCTGATGGAGGTGCTGCTGAGGGGGGGGGGGGGTGTTGCTGGTGGATAATGAGGGTGCTACTGCAAGGGGGGGAGCATTAGGTAGGCAGCAGTTCCCCCATATTAGGTAGGCAGCAGTTTCCCCACATTAGGTAGTTACATAGTAGGTAGCAGTTTCCCCACATTAGGTAGCATCTTTTCCCCACATTAGGCATAGATTCCCCACATTTGGTACCAGTTCCCCCACAATAGGTAGGTACCAGTTACCCCACATTAGGTAGCACAGATTCCCCACATTAGGTAGCACAGATTCCCCACATTAGGTAGCACAGATTCCCCACATTAGGTAGCAATTTCCCCACATTAGGTAGCATAGACTCCCCACATTCGGTAACACAGATTCCCCACATAAGGTAGCATAGACTCCCCACATTAGGTAGCATAGACTTCGCACATTTGTTAGTAGTTTCCCCACATTAGGCCGCAGGTTCCCTTGCAGGTTCCCCACAATGGGTCAAACTCTCCCCACATTAGATCGCTGGTTCACCCCCCCCCCCCCCCACACACACACACACAAAAAACACATACAACACAGAGAGACACACACACAAACACACACACAGTCAGAGAGACACACACTCACAGACAGACACACACACAGAGTCACAGTCACACACACACAGAGTCACATACACACACAGTCACATACACACAGTCACATACACACAGTCACACACATACACAGTCACACACACAGAGTCACACACACAAACATAGATAGAGACAGACAGAGAGACAAACACACACACTCACCCATCCAGCGCAGCGCTCCTTCTCACCGGGCGCCCTGCGAGTAACGTAACTGACGTCCTCCTGCGTGGCCATGCGGTGTGACGTCAGGCCGGCGCAGACGTGGGAGCGGAGACCGGGCACAGTGCTGGTGAAGGTGAGGGGGGTGTGATGACGGACGGGCGCACAGTGCAGGTGAAAGGGGGGGGGGGTTGCTGACGGACAGGCGCACCGCACACACAGCGCAGATGAAGGGGGGGGTGCTGACGGATGGGAGGCCGGTCGGGCACAGATGGGGGGTGTCGGTGTAGCTGGGGAGGGGGGATGGGTGATGCGGAGCGTCTTGGTGTCACCCCATTAGGTTGGTGTCACCCGGTGCGGGCCACACCCCCCGCACTCGGGTCGCAACGCCACTGGAGCTTTTGAAGTGCAAAGTTCATATTCGTGTTTATGTATGTGTTTTAAAATGAATGCTTTCCCCTTTTATAAAAAAAAGTATATAATTACGATATGCCATGAGCTTGAAAAATTACGCAATATGGGGCTGGTATGCAACTTTTTCCAGGGCTGGTTTTTATCCCCAGTCCGGCCCTGCCTGTCACCCATGTACACTCTTCTACACCCATCTGTCACCCATGTCCACTCCTCTACACCCCTCTGCCACCCATGTACACTCCTCTACACCCATCTGTCACCCATGTACACTCCTCTACACCCCTCTGCCACCCATGTACACTCTTCTACACCCATCTGTCACCCATGTACACTCCTCTACACCCCTCTGCCACCCATGTACACTCCTCTACACCCCTCTGCCACCTATGTACACTCCTCTACACCCCTCTGTCACCCATGTACACTCCTCTACACCCCTCTGCCACCCATGTACACTCCTCTACACCCCTCTGCCACCCATGTACACTCCTCTACACCCCTCTGCCACCCATGTACACTCCTCTACACCCCTCTGTCACCCATGTACACTCCTCTACACCCCTCTGCCACCCATGTACACTCCTCTACACCCCTCTGCCACCCAAGTACACTCCTCTACACCCCTCTGCAGTGGCATTGTTAGGGGGGTGCATGGGGTGCGGGCCGCACCGGGTGACACCCTCTGGTGGGGTGACACCCTGTCCCAGCGTTCATCCCTGTCACAAGCTATTTTTGTATACTGTACTCAGTCTGCAGTGCAGAGCAAGCGTGCACACAGTGAGTCTGTGGAGTTATCGGGCACTTACTCGGCTTCTCTTCCCCCTGATTGGCAGCTTTCTACTGCTCTGCTTGGGTCATGTGACACCAAAACATCACATGACCCCAGCAAGCAGGAAGTGCCTGGAGGATACAGGAGCCCAGCAGTGTTCCAAGGCAGGTAAGGTAAACTACCCCCCACCATCCATGCCCACCCTTTTCCAGCATCATCCCTCCCCCTTCCCAGCACAATCCCTGCTCACCCACCCCCCACCCCTTTCTCACCAGGGGTGCCCCCAGCTGTTGCAATACTACAACTCCTAGCATGCTGGGAGTTGTAGTTTTGCAACAGCTGGAGGTTTGGGAAACACTGACATAAATAAGTGTTTCCCAACCAAGGTGTCTCCAAAGCAAAGCTACAATGCTGTCCATGCATGCTGGGAGTTGTAGTTTTGTACCAG
>NW_026607864.1:0-108195 GCF_029499605.1 Hyla sarda
AGGCATGTCGGGTGCCCCTGTCTGCACCAGCACAGCAATTTTTGAGCAAATATCTCCTTCCCTTCGGCCGCAATGGCAAGAAGCTTGTGCATCCTCTCTGTTCGTCGCGGTCAATGGGAAAAGGCGCTTATCTGCAATCTAGGTGTTTCTGCGTGCTGCGCCCGCCCAAAGAGTGCCCGGGTGAAAACGACAACGCAGGCATGTCGGGTGCCACTGTCTGCACCAGCACAGTAAGTTTTGAGCAAATATCTCCTTCCGTTCGACCGCAATGGCAAGAAGCTTGTGCATCTTCTCTGTTCGTCGCGGTCAATGGGAAAAGGCGCTTATCTGCAATCTAGGTGTTTCTGCGTGCTGCGCCCGCCCAAAGAGTGCCCGGGTGAAAACGACAACGCAGGCATGTCGGGTGCCACTGTCTGCACCAGCACAGCAAGTTTTGAGCAAATATCTCCTTCCGTTCGGCCGCAATGGCAAGAAGCTTGTGCATCCTCTCTGTTCGTCGCGGTCAATGGGAAAAGGCGCTTATCTGCAATCTAGGTGTTTCTGCGTGCTGCGCCCGCCCAAAGAGTGCCCGGGTGAAAACGACAACGCAGGCATGTCGGGTGCCACTGTCTGCACCAGCACAGCAAGTTTTGAGCAAATATCTCCTTCCGTTCGGCCGCAATGGCAAGAAGCTTGTGCATCTTGTCTGTTCGTCGCGGTCAATGGGAAAAGGCGCTTATCTGCAATCTAGGTGTTTCTGCGTGCTGCGCCCGCCCAAAGAGTGCCCGGGTGAAAACGACAACGCAGGCATGTCGGGTGCCCCTGTCTGCACCAGCACAGCAATTTTTGAGCAAATATCTCCTTCCATTCGGCCGCAATGGCAAGAAGCTTGTGCATCCTCTCTGTTCGTCGCGGTCAATGGGAAAAGGCGCTTATCTGCAATCTAGGTGTTTCTGCGTGCTGCGCCCGCCCAAAGAGTGCCCGGGTGAAAACGACAACGCAGGCATGTCGGGTGCCACTGTCTGCACCAGCACAGTAAGTTTTGAGCAAATATCTCCTTCCGTTCGACCGCAATGGCAAGAAGCTTGTGCATCTTCTCTGTTCGTCGCGGTCAATGGGAAAAGGCGCTTATCTGCAATCTAGGTGTTTCTGCGTGCTGCGCCCGCCCAAAGAGTGCCCGGGTGAAAACGACAACGCAGGCATGTCGGGTGCCACTGTCTGCACCAGCACAGCAAGTTTTGAGCAAATATCTCCTTCCGTTCGGCCGCAATGGCAAGAAGCTTGTGCATCCTCTCTGTTCGTCGCGGTCAATGGGAAAAGGCGCTTATCTGCAATCTAGGTGTTTCTGCGTGCTGCGCCCGCCCAAAGAGTGCCCGGGTGAAAACGACAACGCAGGCATGTCGGGTGCCACTGTCTGCACCAGCACAGCAAGTTTTGAGCAAATATCTCCTTCCGTTCGGCCGCAATGGCAAGAAGCTTGTGCATCTTGTCTGTTCGTCGCGGTCAATGGGAAAAGGCGCTTATCTGCAATCTAGGTGTTTCTGCGTGCTGCGCCCGCCCAAAGAGTGCCCGGGTGAAAACGACAACGCAGGCATGTCGGGTGCCCCTGTCTGCACCAGCACAGCAATTTTTGAGCAAATATCGCCTTCCATTCGGCCGCAATGGCAAGAAGCTTGTGCATCCTCTCTGTTCGTCGCGGTCAATGGGAAAAGGCGCTTATCTGCAATCTAGGTGTTTCTGCGTGCTGCGCCCGCCCAAAGAGTGCCCGGGTGAAAACGACAACGCAGGCATGTCGGGTGCCACTGTCTGCACCAGCACAGCAAGTTTTGAGCAAATATCTCCTTCCGTTCGGCCGCAATGGCAAGAAGCTTGTGCATCTTCTCTGTTCGTCGCGGTCAATGGGAAAAGGCGCTTATCTGCAATCTAGGTGTTTCTGCGTGCTGCGCCCGCCCAAAGAGTGCCCGGGTGAAAACGACAACGCAGGCATGTCGGGTGCCACTGTCTGCACCAGCACAGCAAGTTTTGAGCAAATATCTCCTTCCGTTCGGCCGCAATGGCAAGAAGCTTGTGCATCTTGTCTGTTCGTCGCGGTCAATGGGAAAAGGCGCTTATCTGCAATCTAGGTGTTTCTGCGTGCTGCGCCCGCCCAAAGAGTGCCCGGGTGAAAACGACAACGCAGGCATGTCGGGTGCCACTGTCTGCACCAGCACAGCAAGTTTTGAGCAAATATCTCCTTCCGTTCGGCCGCAATGGCAAGAAGCTTGTGCATCTTGTCTGTTCGTCGCGGTCAATGGGAAAAGGCGCTTATCTGCAATCTAGGTGTTTCTGCGTGCTGCGCCCGCCCAAAGAGTGCCCGGGTGAAAACGACAACGCAGGCATGTCGGGTGCCACTGTCTGCACCAGCACAGCAAGTTTTGAGCAAATATCTCCTTCCGTTCGGCCGCAATGGCAAGAAGCTTGTGCATCCTCTCTGTTCGTCGCGGTCAATGGGAAAAGGCGCTTATCTGCAATCTAGGTGTTTCTGCGTGCTGCGCCCGCCCAAAGAGTGCCCGGGTGAAAACGACAACGCAGGCATGTCGGGTGCCACTGTCTGCACCAGCACAGCAAGTTTTGAGCAAATATCTCCTTCCGTTCGGCCGCAATGGCAAGAAGCTTGTGCATCTTGTCTGTTCGTCGCGGTCAATGGGAAAAGGCGCTTATCTGCAATCTAGGTGTTTCTGCGTGCTGCGCCCGCCCAAAGAGTGCCCGGGTGAAAACGACAACGCAGGCATGTCGGGTGCCCCTGTCTGCACCAGCACAGCAATTTTTGAGCAAATATCGCCTTCCATTCGGCCGCAATGGCAAGAAGCTTGTGCATCCTCTCTGTTCGTCGCGGTCAATGGGAAAAGGCGCTTATCTGCAATCTAGGTGTTTCTGCGTGCTGCGCCCGCCCAAAGAGTGCCCGGGTGAAAACGACAACGCAGGCATGTCGGGTGCCACTGTCTGCACCAGCACAGCAAGTTTTGAGCAAATATCTCCTTCCGTTCGGCCGCAATGGCAAGAAGCTTGTGCATCCTCTCTGTTCGTCGCGGTCAATGGGAAAAGGCGCTTATCTGCAATCTAGGTGTTTCTGCGTGCTGCGGCCGCCCAAAGAGTGCCCGGGTGAAAACGACAACGCAGGCATGTCGGGTGCCACTGTCTGCACCAGCACAGCAAGTTTTGAGCAAATATCTCCTTCCGTTCGGCCGCAATGGCAAGAAGCTTGTGCATCTTCTCTGTTCGTCGCGGTCAATGGGAAAAGGCGCTTATCTGCAATCTAGGTGTTTCTGCGTGCTGCGCCCGCCCAAAAAGTGCCCGGGTTAAATCGACAACGCAGGCATGTCGGGTGCCACTGTCTGCACCAGCACAGCAAGTTTTGAGCAAATATCTCCTTCCGTTCGGCCTCAATGGTAAGAAGCTTGTGCATCTTCTCTGTTCGTCGCGGTCAATGAGAAAAGGCGCTTATCTGCAATCTAGGTGTTTCTGCGTGCTGCGCCCGCCCAAAGAGTGCCCGTGTGAAAACGACAACGCAGGCATGTCGGGTACCACTGTCTGCACCAGCACAGCAAGTTTTGAGCAAATATCTCCTTCCGTTCGGCCGCAATGGCAAGAAGCTTGTGCATCCTCTCTGTTCGTCGCGGTCAATGGGAAAAGGCGCTTATCTGCAATCTAGGTGTTTCTGCGTGCTGCGCCCGCCCAATGAGTGCCCGGGTGAAAACGACAACGCAGGCATGTCGGGTGCCACTGTCTGCACCAGCACAGCAAGTTTTGAGCAAATATCTCCTTCCGTTCGGCCGCAATGGCAAGAAGCTTGTGCATCTTGTCTGTTCGTCGCGGTCAATGGGAAAAGGCGCTTATCTGCAATCTAGGTGTTTCTGCGTGCTGCGCCCGCCCAAAGAGTGCCCGGGTGAAAACGACAACGCAGGCATGTCGGGTGCCACTGTCTGCACCAGCACAGTAAGTTTTGAGCAAATATCTCCTTCCGTTCGACCGCAATGGCAAGAAGCTTGTGCATCTTCTCTGTTCGTCGCGGTCAATGGGAAAAGGCGCTTATCTGCAATCTAGGTGTTTCTGCGTGCTGCGCCCGCCCAAAGAGTGCCCGGGTGAAAACGACAACGCAGGCATGTCGGGTGCCACTGTCTGCACCAGCACAGCAAGTTTTGAGCAAATATCTCCTTCCGTTCGGCCGCAATGGCAAGAAGCTTGTGCATCCTCTCTGTTCGTCGCGGTCAATGGGAAAAGGCGCTTATCTGCAATCTAGGTGTTTCTGCGTGCTGCGCCCGCCCAAAGAGTGCCCGGGTGAAAACGACAACGCAGGCATGTCGGGTGCCACTGTCTGCACCAGCACAGCAAGTTTTGAGCAAATATCTCCTTCCGTTCGGCCGCAATGGCAAGAAGCTTGTGCATCTTGTCTGTTCGTCGCGGTCAATGGGAAAAGGCGCTTATCTGCAATCTAGGTGTTTCTGCGTGCTGCGCCCGCCCAAAGAGTGCCCGGGTGAAAACGACAACGCAGGCATGTCGGGTGCCCCTGTCTGCACCAGCACAGCAATTTTTGAGCAAATATCGCCTTCCATTCGGCCGCAATGGCAAGAAGCTTGTGCATCCTCTCTGTTCGTCGCGGTCAATGGGAAAAGGCGCTTATCTGCAATCTAGGTGTTTCTGCGTGCTGCGCCCGCCCAAAGAGTGCCCGGGTGAAAACGACAACGCAGACATGTCGGGTGCCACTGTCTGCACCAGCACAGCAAGTTTTGAGCAAATATCTCCTTCCGTTCGGCCGCAATGGCAAGAAGCTTGTGCATCTTCTCTGTTCGTCGCGGTCAATGGGAAAAGGCGCTTATCTGCAATCTAGGTGTTTCTGCGTGCTGCGCCCGCCCAAAGAGTGCCCGGGTGAAAACGACAACGCAGGCATGTCGGGTGCCACTGTCTGCACCAGCACAGCAAGTTTTGAGCAAATATCTCCTTCCGTTCGGCCGCAATGGCAAGAAGCTTGTGCATCTTGTCTGTTCGTCGCGGTCAATGGGAAAAGGCGCTTATCTGCAATCTAGGTGTTTCTGCGTGCTGCGCCCGCCCAAAGAGTGCCCGGGTGAAAACGACAACGCAGGCATGTCGGGTGCCACTGTCTGCACCAGCACAGCAAGTTTTGAGCAAATATCTCCTTCCGTTCGGCCGCAATGGCAAGAAGCTTGTGCATCTTGTCTGTTCGTCGCGGTCAATGGGAAAAGGCGCTTATCTGCAATCTAGGTGTTTCTGCGTGCTGCGCCCGCCCAAAGAGTGCCCGGGTGAAAACGACAACGCAGGCATGTCGGGTGCCACTGTCTGCACCAGCACAGCAAGTTTTGAGCAAATATCTCCTTCCGTTCGGCCGCAATGGCAAGAAGCTTGTGCATCTTCTCTGTTCGTCGCGGTCAATGGGAAAAGGCGCTTATCTGCAATCTAGGTGTTTCTGCGTGCTGCGCCCGCCCAAAGAGTGCCCGGGTGAAAACGACAACGCAGGCATGTCGGGTGCCCCTGTCTGCACCAGCACAGCAAGTTTTGAGCAAATATCTCCTTCCATTCGGCCGCATAGGCAAGAAGCTTGTGCATCCTCTCTGTTCGTCGCGGTCAATGGGAAAAGGCGCTTATCTGCAATCTAGGTGTTTCTGCGTGCTGCGCCCGCCCAAAGAGTGCCCGGGTGAAAACGACAACGCAGGCATGTCGGGTGCCACTGTCTGCACCAGCACAGCAAGTTTTGAGCAAATATCTCCTTCCGTTCGGCCGCAATGGCAAGAAGCTTGTGCATCTTGTCTGTTCGTCGCGGTCAATGGGAAAAGGCGCTTATCTGCAATCTAGGTGTTTCTGCGTGCTGCGCCCGCCCAAAGAGTGCCCGGGTGAAAACGACAACGCAGGCATGTCGGGTGCCACTGTCTGCACCAGCACAGCAAGTTTTGAGCAAATATCTCCTTCCGTTCGGCCGCAATGGCAAGAAGCTTGTGCATCTTGTCTGTTCGTCGCGGTCAATGGGAAAAGGCGCTTATCTGCAATCTAGGTGTTTCTGCGTGCTGCGCCCGCCCAAAGAGTGCCCGGGTGAAAACGACAACGCAGGCATGTCGGGTGCCCCTGTCTGCACCAGCACAGCAAGTTTTGAGCAAATATCTCCTTCCGTTCGGCCGCATTGGCAAGAAGCTTGTGCATCTTCTCTGTTCGTCGCGGTCAATGGGAAAAGGCGCTTATCTGCAATCTAGGTGTTTCTGCGTGCTGCGCCCGCCCAAAGAGTGCCCGGGTGAAAACGACAACGCAGGCATGTCGGGTGCCACTGTCTGCACCAGCACAGCAAGTTTTGAGCAAATATCTCCTTCCGTTCGGCCGCAATGGCAAGAAGCTTGTGCATCTTCTCTGTTCGTCGCGGTCAATGAGAAAAGGCGCTTATCTGCAATCTAGGTGTTTCTGCGTGCTGCGCCCGCCCAAAGAGTGCCCGGGTGAAAACGACAACGCAGGCATGTCGGGTGCCACTGTCTGCACCAGCACAGCAAGTTTTGAGCAAATATCTCCTTCCGTTCGGCCGCAATGGCAAGAAGCTTGTGCATCCTCTCTGTTCGTCGCGGTCAATGGGAAAAGGCGCTTATCTGCAATCTAGGTGTTTCTGCGTGCTGCGCCCGCCCAAAGAGTGCCCGGGTGAAAACGACAACGCAGGCATGTCGGGTGCCACTGTCTGCACCAGCACAGCAAGTTTTGAGCAAATATCTCCTTCCGTTCGGCCGCAATGGCAAGAAGCTTGTGCATCTTGTCTGTTCGTCGCGGTCAATGGGAAAAGGCGCTTATCTGCAATCTAGGTGTTTCTGCGTGCTGCGCCCGCCCAAAGAGTGCCCGGGTGAAAACGACAACGCAGGCATGTCGGGTGCCCCTGTCTGCACCAGCACAGCAATTTTTGAGCAAATATCTCCTTCCATTCGGCCGCAATGGCAAGAAGCTTGTGCATCCTCTCTGTTCGTCGCGGTCAATGGGAAAAGGCGCTTATCTGCAATCTAGGTGTTTCTGCGTGCTGCGCCCGCCCAAAGAGTGCCCGGGTGAAAACGACAACGCAGGCATGTCGGGTGCCACTGTCTGCACCAGCACAGCAAGTTTTGAGCAAATATCTAATTCCGTTCGGCCGCAATGGCAAGAAGCTTGTGCATCTTCTCTGTTCGTCGCGGTCAATGGGAAAAGGCGCTTATCTGCAATCTAGGTGTTTCTGCGTGCTGCGCCCGCCCAAAGAGTGCCCGGGTGAAAACGACAACGCAGGCATGTCGGGTGCCACTGTCTGCACCAGCACAGCAAGTTTTGAGCAAATATCTCCTTCAGTTCGGCCGCAATGGCAAGAAGCTTGTGCATCTTCTCTGTTCGTCGCGGTCAATGGGAAAAGGCGCTTATCTGCAATCTAGGTGTTTCTGCGTGCTGCGCCCGCCCAAAGAGTGCCCGGGTGAAAACGACAACGCAGGCATGTCGGGTGCCACTGTCTGCACCAGCACAGCAAGTTTTGAGCAAATATCTCCTTCCGTTCGACCGCAATGGCAAGAAGCTTGTGCATCTTGTCTGTTCGTCGCGGTCAATGGGAAAAGGCGCTTATCTGCAATCTAGGTGTTTCTGCGTGCTGCGCCCGCCCAAAGAGTGCCCGGGTGAAAACGACAACGCAGGCATGTCGGGTGCCACTGTCTGCACCAGCACAGCAAGTTTTGAGCAAATATCTCCTTCCGTTCGGCCGCAATGGCAAGAAGCTTGTGCATCTTGTCTGTTCGTCGCGGTCAATGGGAAAAGGCGCTTATCTGCAATCTAGGTGTTTCTGCGTGCTGCGCCCGCCCAAAGAGTGCCCGGGTGAAAACGACAACGCAGGCATGTCGGGTGCCCCTGTCTGCACCAGCACAGCAATTTTTGAGCAAATATCTCCTTCCATTCGGCCGCAATGGCAAGAAGCTTGTGCATCCTCTCTGTTCGTCGCGGTCAATGGGAAAAGGCGCTTATCTGCAATCTAGGTGTTTCTGCGTGCTGCGCCCGCCCAAAGAGTGCCCGGGTGAAAACGACAACGCAGGCATGTCGGGTGCCACTGTCTGCACCAGCACAGCAAGTTTTGAGCAAATATCTCCTTCCATTCGGCCGCAATGGCAAGAAGCTTGTGCATCCTCTCTGTTCGTCGCGGTCAATGGGAAAAGGCGCTTATCTGCAATCTAGGTGTTTCTGCGTGCTGCGCCCGCCCAAAGAGTGCCCGGGTGAAAACGACAACGCAGGCATGTCGGGTGCCACTGTCTGCACCAGCACAGCAAGTTTTGAGCAAATATCTCCTTCCGTTCGGCCGCAATGGCAAGAAGCTTGTGCATCTTGTCTGTTCGTCGCGGTCAATGGGAAAAGGCGCTTATCTGCAATCTAGGTGTTTCTGCGTGCTGCGCCCGCCCAAAGAGTGCCCGGGTGAAAACGACAACGCAGGCATGTCGGGTGCCCCTGTCTGCACCAGCACAGCAATTTTTGAGCAAATATCTCCTTCCATTCGGCCGCAATGGCAAGAAGCTTGTGCATCCTCTCTGTTCGTCGCGGTCAATGGGAAAAGGCGCTTATCTGCAATCTAGGTGTTTCTGCGTGCTGCGCCCGCCCAAAGAGTGCCCGGGTGAAAACGACAACGCAGGCATGTCGGGTGCCACTGTCTGCACCAGCACAGCAAGTTTTGAGCAAATATCTCCTTCCGTTCGGCCGCAATGGCAAGAAGCTTGTGCATCTTGTCTGTTCGTCGCGGTCAATGGGAAAAGGCGCTTATCTGCAATCTAGGTGTTTCTGCGTGCTGCGCCCGCCCAAAGAGTGCCTGGGTGAAAACGACAACGCAGGCATGTCGGGTGCCACTGTCTGCACCAGCACAGCAAGTTTTGAGCAAATATCTCCTTCCGTTCGGCCGCAATGGCAAGAAGCTTGTGCATCTTGTCTGTTCGTCGCGGTCAATGGGAAAAGGCGCTTATCTGCAATCTAGGTGTTTCTGCGTGCTGCGCCCGCCCAAAGAGTGCCCGGGTGAAAACGACAACGCAGGCATGTCGGGTGCCCCTGTCTGCACCAGCACAGCAATTTTTGAGCAAATATCTCCTTCCATTCGGCCGCAATGGCAAGAAGCTTGTGCATCCTCTCTGTTCGTCGCGGTCAATGGGAAAAGGCGCTTATCTGCAATCTAGGTGTTTCTGCGTGCTGCGCCCGCCCAAAGAGTGCCCGGGTGAAAACGACAACGCAGGCATGTCGGGTGCCACTGTCTGCACCAGCACAGCAAGTTTTGAGCAAATATCTCCTTCCGTTCGGCCGCAATGGCAAGAAGCTTGTGCATCTTCTCTGTTCGTCGCGGTCAATGGGAAAAGGCGCTTATCTGCAATCTAGGTGTTTCTGTGTGCTGCGCACGCCCAAAGAGTGCCCGGGTTAAATCGACAACGCAGGCATGTCGGGTGCCACTGTCTGCACCAGCACAGCAAGTTTTGAGCAAATATCTCCTTCCGTTCGGCCTCAATGGTAAGAAGCTTGTGCATCTTCTCTGTTCGTCGCGGTCAATGAGAAAAGGCGCTTATCTGCAATCTAGGTGTTTCTGCGTGCTGCGCCCGCCCAAAGAGTGCCCGGGTGAAAACGACAACGCAGGCATGTCGGGTGCCACTGTCTGCACCAGCACAGCAAGTTTTGAGCAAATATCTCCTTCCGTTCGGCCGCAATGGCAAGAAGCTTGTGCATCCTCTCTGTTCGTCGCGGTCAATGGGAAAAGGCGCTTATCTGCAATCTAGGTGTTTCTGCGTGCTGCGCCCGCCCAAAGAGTGCCCGGGTGAAAACGACAACGCAGGCATGTCGGGTGCCACTGTCTGCACCAGCACAGCAAGTTTTGAGCAAATATCTCCTTCCGTTCGGCCGCAATGGCAAGAAGCTTGTACATCTTGTCTGTTCGTCGCGGTCAATGGGAAAAGGCGCTTATCTGCAATCTAGGTGTTTCTGCGTGCTGCGCCCGCCCAAAGAGTGCCCGGGTGAAAACGACAACGCAGGCATGTCGGGTGCCCCTATCTGCACCAGCACAGCAATTTTTGAGCAAATATCTCCTTCCATTCGGCCGCAATGGCAAGAAGCTTGTGCATCCTCTCTGTTCGTCGCGGTCAATGGGAAAAGGCGCTTATCTGCAATCTAGGTGTTTCTGCGTGCTGCGCCCGCCCAAAGAGTGCCCGGGTGAAAACGACAACGCAGGCATGTCGGGTGCCACTGTCTGCACCAGCACAGCAAGTTTTGAGCAAATATCTCCTTCCGTTCGGCCGCAATGGCAAGAAGCTTGTGCATCTTCTCTGTTCGTCGCGGTCAATGGGAAAAGGCGCTTATCTGCAATCTAGGTGTTTCTGCGTGCTGCGCCCGCCCAAAGAGTGCCCGGGTGAAAACGACAACGCAGGCATGTCGGGTGCCACTGTCTGCACCAGCACAGCAAGTTTTGAGCAAATATCTCCTTCCGTTCGGCCTCAATGGTAAGAAGCTTGTGCATCTTCTCTGTTCGTCGCGGTCAATGAGAAAAGGCGCTTATCTGCAATCTAGGTGTTTCTGCGTGCTGCGCCCGCCCAAAGAGTGCCCGGGTTAAATCGACAACGCAGGCATGTCGGGTGCCACTGTCTGCACCAGCACAGCAAGTTTTGAGCAAATATCTCCTTCCGTTCGGCCTCAATGGTAAGAAGCTTGTGCATCTTCTCTGTTCGTCGCGGTCAATGAGAAAAGGCGCTTATCTGCAATCTAGGTGTTTCTGCGTGCTGCGCCCGCCCAAAGAGTGCCCGGGTGAAAACGACAACGCAGGCATGTCGGGTGCCACTGTCTGCACCAGCACAGCAAGTTTTGAGCAAATATCTCCTTCCGTTCGGCCGCAATGGCAAGAAGCTTGTACATCTTGTCTGTTCGTCGCGGTCAATGGGAAAAGGCGCTTATCTGCAATCTAGGTGTTTCTGCGTGCTGCGCCCGCCCAAAGAGTGCCCGGGTGAAAACGACAACGCAGGCATGTCGGGTGCCCCTGTCTGCACCAGAACAGCAATTTTTGAGCAAATATCTCCTTCCATTCGGCCGCAATGGCTAGAAGCTTGTGCATCCTCTCTGTTCGTCGCGGTCAATGGGAAAAGGCGCTTATCTGCAATCTAGGTGTTTCTGCGTGCTGCGCCCGCCCAAAGAGTGCCCGGGTGAAAACGACAACGCAGGCATGTCGGGTGCCACTGTCTGCACCAGCACAGCAAGTTTTGAGCAAATATTTCCTTCCGTTCGGCCGCAATGGCAAGAAGCTTGTGCATCTTCTCTGTTCGTCGCGGTCAATGGGAAAAGGCGCTTATCTGCAATCTAGGTGTTTCTGCGTGCTGCGCCCGCCCAAAGAGTGCCCGGGTGAAAACGACAACGCAGGCATGTCGGGTGCCACTGTCTGCACCAGCACAGCAAGTTTTGAGCAAATATCTCCTTCCGTTCGGCCGCAATGGCAAGAAGCTTGTGCATCTTGTCTGTTCGTCGCGGTCAATGGGAAAAGGCGCTTATCTGCAATCTAGGTGTTTCTGCGTGCTGCGCCCGCCCAAAGAGTGCCCTGGTGAAAACGACAACGCAGGCATGTCGGGTGCCCCTGTCTGCACCAGCACAGCAATTTTTGAGCAAATATCTCCTTCCATTCGGCCGCAATGGCAAGAAGCTTGTGCATCCTCTCTGTTCGTCGCGGTCAATGGGAAAAGGCGCTTATCTGCAATCTAGGTGTTTCTGCGTGCTGCGCCCGCCCAAAGAGTGCCCGGGTGAAAACGACAACGCAGTCATGTCGGGTGCCACTGTCTGCACCAGCACAGCAAGTTTTGAGCAAATATCTCCTTCCGTTCGGCCTCAATGGTAAGAAGCTTGTGCATCTTCTCTGTTCGTCGCGGTCAATGGGAAAAGGCGCTTATCTGCAATCTAGGTGTTTCTGCGTGCTGCGCCCGCCCAAAGAGTGCCCGGGTGAAAACGACAACGCAGGCATGTCGGGTGCCACTGTCTGCACCAGCACAGCAAGTTTTGAGCAAATATCTCCTTCCGTTCGGCCGCAATGGCAAGAAGCTTGTGCATCTTGTCTGTTCGTCGCGGTCAATGGGAAAAGGCGCTTATCTGCAATCTAGGTGTTTCTGCGTGCTGCGCCCGCCCAAAGAGTGCCCTGGTGAAAACGACAACGCAGGCATGTCGGGTGCCCCTGTCTGCACCAGCACAGCAATTTTTGAGCAAATATCTCCTTCCCTTCGGCCGCAATGGCAAGAAGCTTGTGCATCCTCTCTGTTCGTCGCGGTCAATGGGAAAAGGCGCTTATCTGCAATCTAGGTGTTTCTGCGTGCTGCGCCCGCCCAAAGAGTGCCCGGGTGAAAACGACAACGCAGTCATGTCGGGTGCCACTGTCTGCACCAGCACAGCAAGTTTTGAGCAAATATCTCCTTCCGTTCGGCCTCAATGGTAAGAAGCTTGTGCATCTTCTCTGTTCGTCGCGGTCAATGGGAAAAGGCGCTTATCTGCAATCTAGGTGTTTCTGCGTGCTGCGCCCGCCCAAAGAGTGCCCGGGTAAAAACGACAACGCAGGCATGTCGGGTGCCACTGTCTGCACCAGCACAGCAAGTTTTGAGCAAATATCTCCTTCCGTTCGGCCGCAATGGCAAGAAGCTTGTGCATCCTCTCTGTTCGTCGCGGTCAATGGGAAAAGGCGCTTATCTGCAATCTAGGTGTTTCTGCGTGCTGCGCCCGCCCAAAGAGTGCCCGGGTGAAAACGACAACGCAGGCATGTCGGGTGCCACTGTCTGCACCAGCACAGCAAGTTTAGAGCAAATATCTCCTTCCGTTCGGCCGCAATGGCAAGAAGCTTGTGCATCTTCTCTGTTCGTCGCGGTCAATGGGAAAAGGCGCTTATCTGCAATCTAGGTGTTTCTGCGTGCTGCGCCCGCCCAAAGAGTGCCCGGGTGAAAACGACAACGCAGGCATGTCGGGTGCCACTGTCTGCACCAGCACAGCAAGTTTTGAGCAAATATCTCCTTCCGTTCGGCCGCAATGGCAAGAAGCTTGTGCATCTTCTCTGTTCGTCGCGGTCAATGGGAAAAGGCGCTTATCTGCAATCTAGGTGTTTCTGCGTGCTGCGCCCGCCCAAAGAGTGCCCGGGTGAAAACGACAACGCAGGCATGTCGGGTGCCCCTGTCTGCACCAGCACAGCAATTTTTTAGCAAATATCTCCTTCCATTTGGCCGCAATGGCAAGAAGCTTGTGCATCCTCTCTGTTCGTCGCGGTCAATGGGAAAAGGCGCTTATCTGCAATCTAGGTGTTTCTGCGTGCTGCGCCCGCCTAAAGAGTGCCCGGGTGAAAACAACAACGCAGGCATGTCGGGTGCCACTGTCTGCACCAGCACAGCAAGTTTTGAGCAAATATCTCCTTCCGTTCGGCCGCAATGGCAAGAAGCTTGTGCATCTTCTCTGTTCGTCGCGGTCAATGGGAAAAGGCGCTTATCTGCAATCTAGGTGTTTCTGCGTGCTGCACCCGCCCAAAGAGTGCCCGGGTGAAAACGACAACGCAGGCATGTCTAGTGCCACTGTCTGCATCAGCACAGCAAGTTTTGAGCAAATATCTCCTTCCGTTCGGCCGCAATGGCAAGAAGCTTGTGCATCTTCTATGTTCGTCGCAGTCAATGGGAAAAGGCGCTTATCTGCAATCTAGGTGTTTCTGCGTGCTGCGCCCGCCCAAAGAGTGCCCGGGTGAAAACGACAACGCAGGCATGTCGGGTGCCACTGTCTGCACCAGCACAGCAAGTTTTGAGCAAATATCTCCTTCCGTTCGGCCGCAATGGCAAGAAGCTTGTGCATCCTCTCTGTTCGTCGCGGTCAATGGGAAAAGGCGCTTATCTGCAATCTAGGTGTTTCTGCGTGCTGCGCCCGCCCAAAGAGTGCCCGGGTGAAAACGACAACGCAGGCATGTCGGGTGCCACTGTCTGCACCAGCACAGCAAGTTTTGAGCAAATATCTCCTTCCGTTCGGCCGCAATGGCAAGAAGCTTGTACATCTTGTCTGTTCGTCGCGGTCAATGGGAAAAGGCGCTTATCTGCAATCTAGGTGTTTCTGCGTGCTGCGCCCGCCCAAAGAGTGCCCGGGTGAAAACGACAACGCAGGCATGTCGGGTGCCCCTGTCTGCACCAGCACAGCAATTTTTGAGCAAATATCTCCTTCCATTCGGCCGCAATGGCAAGAAGCTTGTGCATCCTCTCTGTTCGTCGCGGTCAATGGGAAAAGGCGCTTATCTGCAATCTAGGTGTTTCTGCGTGCTGCGCCCGCCCAAAGAGTGCCCGGGTGAAAACGACAACGCAGGCATGTCGGGTGCCACTGTCTGCACCAGCACAGCAAGTTTTGAGCAAATATCTCCTTCCGTTCGGCCGCAATGGCAAGAAGCTTGTGCATCTTCTCTGTTCGTCGCGGTCAATGGGAAAAGGCGCTTATCTGCAATCTAGGTGTTTCTGCGTGCTGTGTCCGCCCAAAGAGTACCCGGGTGAAAACGACAACGCAGGCATGTCGGGTGCCACTGTCTGCACCAGCACAGCAAGTTTTGAGCAAATATCTCCTTCCGTTCGGCCTCAATGGTAAGAAGCTTGTGCATCTTCTCTGTTCGTCGCGGTCAATGAGAAAAGGCGCTTATCTGCAATCTAGGTGTTTCTGCGTGTTGCGCCCGCCCAAAGAGTGCCCGGGTGAAAACGACAACGCAGGCATGTCGGGTGCCACTGTCTGCACCAGCACAGCAAGTTTTGAGCAAATATCTCCTTCCGTTCGGCCGCAATGGCAAGAAGCTTGTGCATCCTCTCTGTTCGTCGCGGTCAATGGGAAAAGGCGCTTATCTGCAATCTAGGTGTTTCTGCGTGCTGCGCCCGCCCAAAGAGTGCCCGGGTGAAAACGACAACGCAGGCATGTCGGGTGCCACTGTCTGCACCAGCACAGCAAGTTTTGAGCAAATATCTCCTTCCGTTCGGCCGCAATGGCAAGAAGCTTGTGCATCCTCTCTGTTCGTCGCGGTCAATGGGAAAAGGCGCTTATCTGCAATCTAGGTGTTTCTGCGTGCTGCGCCCGCCCAAAGAGTGCCCGGGTTAAATCGACAACGCAGGCATGTCGGGTGCCACTGTCTGCACCAGCACAGCAAGTTTTGAGCAAATATCTCCTTCCGTTCGGCCTCAATGGTAAGAAGCTTGTGCATCTTCTCTGTTCGTCGCGGTCAATGAGAAAAGGCGCTTATCTGCAATCTAGGTGTTTCTGCGTGCTGCGCCCGCCCAAAGAGTGCCCGGGTGAAAACGACAACGCAGGCATGTCGGGTGCCACTGTCTGCACCAGCACAGCAAGTTTTGAGCAAATATCTCCTTCCGTTCGGCCGCAATGGCAAGAAGCTTGTGCATCCTCTCTGTTCGTCGCGGTCAATGGGAAAAGGCGCTTATCTGCAATCTAGGTGTTTCTGCGTGCTGCGCCCGCCCAAAGAGTGCCCGGGTGAAAACGACAACGCAGGCATGTCGGGTGCCACTGTCTGCACCAGCACAGCAAGTTTTGAGCAAATATCTCCTTCCGTTCGGCCGCAATGGCAAGAAGCTTGTACATCTTGTCTGTTCGTCGCGGTCAATGGGAAAAGGCGCTTATCTGCAATCTAGGTGTTTCTGCGTGCTGCGCCCGCCCAAAGAGTGCCCGGGTGAAAACGACAACGCAGGCATGTCGGGTGCCCCTATCTGCACCAGCACAGCAATTTTTGAGCAAATATCTCCTTCCATTCGGCCGCAATGGCAAGAAGCTTGTGCATCCTCTCTGTTCGTCGCGGTCAATGGGAAAAGGCGCTTATCTGCAATCTAGGTGTTTCTGCGTGCTGCGCCCGCCCAAAGAGTGCCCGGGTGAAAACGACAACGCAGGCATGTCGGGTGCCACTGTCTGCACCAGCACAGCAAGTTTTGAGCAAATATCTCCTTCCATTCGGCCGCAATGGCTAGAAGCTTGTGCATCCTCTCTGTTCGTCGCGGTCAATGGGAAAAGGCGCTTATCTGCAATCTAGGTGTTTCTGCGTGCTGCGCCCGCCCAAAGAGTGCCCGGGTGAAAACGACAACGCAGGCATGTCGGGTGCCCCTGTCTGCACCAGAACAGCAATTTTTGAGCAAATATCTCCTTCCATTCGGCCGCAATGGCTAGAAGCTTGTGCATCCTCTCTGTTCGTCGCGGTCAATGGGAAAAGGCGCTTATCTGCAATCTAGGTGTTTCTGCGTGCTGCGCCCGCCCAAAGAGTGCCCGGGTGAAAACGACAACGCAGGCATGTCGGGTGCCACTGTCTGCACCAGCACAGCAAGTTTTGAGCAAATATTTCCTTCCGTTCGGCCGCAATGGCAAGAAGCTTGTGCATCTTCTCTGTTCGTCGCGGTCAATGGGAAAAGGCGCTTATCTGCAATCTAGGTGTTTCTGCGTGCTGCGCCCGCCCAAAGAGTGCCCGGGTGAAAACGACAACGCAGGCATGTCGGGTGCCACTGTCTGCACCAGCACAGCAAGTTTTGAGCAAATATCTCCTTCCGTTCGGCCGCAATGGCAAGAAGCTTGTGCATCTTGTCTGTTCGTCGCGGTCAATGGGAAAAGGCGCTTATCTGCAATCTAGGTGTTTCTGCGTGCTGCGCCCGCCCAAAGAGTGCCCTGGTGAAAACGACAACGCAGGCATGTCGGGTGCCCCTGTCTGCACCAGCACAGCAATTTTTGAGCAAATATCTCCTTCCATTCGGCCGCAATGGCAAGAAGCTTGTGCATCCTCTCTGTTCGTCGCGGTCAATGGGAAAAGGCGCTTATCTGCAATCTAGGTGTTTCTGCGTGCTGCGCCCGCCCAAAGAGTGCCCGGGTGAAAACGACAACGCAGTCATGTCGGGTGCCACTGTCTGCACCAGCACAGCAAGTTTTGAGCAAATATCTAATTCCGTTCGGCCGCAATGGCAAGAAGCTTGTGCATCTTGTCTGTTCGTCGCGGTCAATGGGAAAAGGCGCTTATCTGCAATCTAGGTGTTTCTGCGTGCTGCGCCCGCCCAAAGAGTGCCCTGGTGAAAACGACAACGCAGGCATGTCGTGTGCCCCTGTCTGCACCAGCACAGCAATTTTTGAGCAAATATCTCCTTCCCTTCGGCCGCAATGGCAAGAAGCTTGTGCATCCTCTCTGTTCGTCGCGGTCAATGGGAAAAGGCGCTTATCTGCAATCTAGGTGTTTCTGCGTGCTGCGCCCGCCCAAAGAGTGCCCGGGTGAAAACGACAACGCAGGCATGTCGGGTGCCACTGTCTGCACCAGCACAGCAAGTTTTTGAGCAAATATCTAATTCCGTTCGGCCGCAATGGCAAGAAGCTTGTGCATCTTCTCTGTTCGTCGCGGTCAATGGGAAAAGGCGCTTATCTGCAATCTAGGTGTTTCTGCTTGCTGCGCCCGCCCAAAGAGTGCCCGGGTTAAATCGACAACGCAGGCATGTCGGGTGCCACTGTCTGCACCAGCACAGCAAGTTTTGAGCAAATATCTCCTTCCGTTCGGCCGCAATGGCAAGAAGCTTGTGCATCCTCTCTGTTCGTCGCGGTCAATGGGAAAAGGCGCTTATCTGCAATCTAGGTGTTTCTGCGTGCTGCGCCCGCCCAAAGAGTGCCCGGGTGAAAACGACAACGCAGGCATGTCGGGTGCCACTGTCTGCACCAGCACAGCAAGTTTTGAGCAAATATCTCCTTCCGTTCGGCCGCAATGGCAAGAAGCTTGTACATCTTGTCTGTTCGTCGCGGTCAATGGGAAAAGGCGCTTATCTGCAATCTAGGTGTTTCTGCGTGCTGCGCCCGCCCAAAGAGTGCCCGGGTGAAAACGACAACGCAGGCATGTCGGGTGCCCCTGTCTGCACCAGCACAGCAATTTTTGAGCAAATATCTCCTTCCATTCGGCCGCAATGGCAAGAAGCTTGTGCATCCTCTCTGTTCGTCGCGGTCAATGGGAAAAGGCGCTTATCTGCAATCTAGGTGTTTCTGCGTGCTGCGCCCGCCCAAAGAGTGCCCGGGTGAAAACGACAACGCAGGCATGTCGGGTGCCACTGTCTGCACCAGCACAGCAAGTTTTGAGCAAATATCTCCTTCCGTTCGGCCGCAATGGCAAGAAGCTTGTGCATCTTCTCTGTTCGTCGCGGTCAATGGGAAAAGGCGCTTATCTGCAATCTAGGTGTTTCTGCGTGCTGCGCCCGCCCAAAGAGTGCCCGGGTGAAAACGACAACGCAGGCATGTCGGGTGCCACTGTCTGCACCAGCACAGCAAGTTTTGAGCAAATATCTCCTTCCGTTCGGCCTCAATGGTAAGAAGCTTGAGCATCTTCTCTGTTCGTCGCGGTCAATGAGAAAAGGCGCTTATCTGCAATCTAGGTGTTTCTGCGTGCTGCGCCCGCCCAAAGAGTGCCCGGGTGAAAACGACAACGCAGGCATGTCGGGTGCCACTGTCTGCACCAGCACAGCAAGTTTTGAGCAAATATCTCCTTCCGTTCGGCCTCAATGGTAAGAAGCTTGAGCATCTTCTCTGTTCGTCGCGGTCAATGAGAAAAGGCGCTTATCTGCAATCTAGGTGTTTCTGCGTGCTGCGCCCGCCCAAAGAGTGCCCGGGTGAAAACGACAACGCAGGCATGTCGGGTGCCACTGTCTGCACCAGCACAGCAAGTTTTGAGCAAATATCTCCTTCCGTTCGGCCGCAATGGCAAGAAGCTTGTGCATCCTCTCTGTTCGTCGCGGTCAATGGGAAAAGGCGCTTATCTGCAATCTAGGTGTTTCTGCGTGCTGCGCCCGCCCAAAGAGTGCCCGGGTGAAAACGACAACGCAGGCATGTCGGGTGCCACTGTCTGCACCAGCACAGCAAGTTTTGAGCAAATATCTCCTTCCGTTCGGCCGCAATGGCAAGAAGCTTGTGCATCCTCTCTGTTCGTCGCGGTCAATGGGAAAAGGCGCTTATCTGCAATCTAGGTGTTTCTGCGTGCTGCGCCCGCCCAAAGAGTGCCCGGGTTAAATCGACAACGCAGGCATGTCGGGTGCCACTGTCTGCACCAGCACAGCAAGTTTTGAGCAAATATCTCCTTCCGTTCGGCCTCAATGGTAAGAAGCTTGTGCATCTTCTCTGTTCGTCGCGGTCAATGAGAAAAGGCGCTTATCTGCAATCTAGGTGTTTCTGCGTGCTGCGCCCGCCCAAAGAGTGCCCGGGTGAAAACGACAACGCAGGCATGTCGGGTGCCACTGTCTGCACCAGCACAGCAAGTTTTGAGCAAATATCTCCTTCCGTTCGGCCGCAATGGCAAGAAGCTTGTGCATCCTCTCTGTTCGTCGCGGTCAATGGGAAAAGGCGCTTATCTGCAATCTAGGTGTTTCTGCGTGCTGCGCCCGCCCAAAGAGTGCCCGGGTGAAAACGACAACGCAGGCATGTCGGGTGCCACTGTCTGCACCAGCACAGCAAGTTTTGAGCAAATATCTCCTTCCGTTCGGCCGCAATGGCAAGAAGCTTGTACATCTTGTCTGTTCGTCGCGGTCAATGGGAAAAGGCGCTTATCTGCAATCTAGGTGTTTCTGCGTGCTGCGCCCGCCCAAAGAGTGCCCGGGTGAAAACGACAACGCAGGCATGTCGGGTGCCCCTATCTGCACCAGCACAGCAATTTTTGAGCAAATATCTCCTTCCATTCGGCCGCAATGGCAAGAAGCTTGTGCATCCTCTCTGTTCGTCGCGGTCAATGGGAAAAGGCGCTTATCTGCAATCTAGGTGTTTCTGCGTGCGGCGCCCGCCCAAAGAGTGCCCGGGTGAAAACGACAACGCAGGCATGTCGGGTGCCACTGTCTGCACCAGCACAGCAAGTTTTGAGCAAATATCTCCTTCCGTTCGGCCGCAATGGCAAGAAGCTTGTGCATCTTCTCTGTTCGTCGCGGTCAATGGGAAAAGGCGCTTATCTGCAATCTAGGTGTTTCTGCGTGCTGCGCCCGCCCAAAGAGTGCCCGGGTGAAAACGACAACGCAGGCATGTCGGGTGCCACTGTCTGCACCAGCACAGCAAGTTTTGAGCAAATATCTCCTTCCGTTCGGCCTCAATGGTAAGAAGCTTGTGCATCTTCTCTGTTCGTCGCGGTCAATGAGAAAAGGCGCTTATCTGCAATCTAGGTGTTTCTGCGTGCTGCGCCCGCCCAAAGAGTGCCCGGGTGAAAACGACAACGCAGGCATGTCGGGTGCCACTGTCTGCACCAGCACAGCAAGTTTTGAGCAAATATCTCCTTCCGTTCGGCCGCAATGGCAAGAAGCTTGTGCATCCTCTCTGTTCGTCGCGGTCAATGGGAAAAGGCGCTTATCTGCAATCTAGGTGTTTCTGCGTGCTGCGCCCGCCCAAAGAGTGCCCGGGTGAAAACGACAACGCAGGCATGTCGGGTGCCACTGTCTGCACCAGCACAGCAAGTTTTGAGCAAATATCTCCTTCCGTTCGGCCGCAATGGCAAGAAGCTTGTGCATCCTCTCTGTTCGTCGCGGTCAATGGGAAAAGGCGCTTATCTGCAATCTAGGTGTTTCTGCGTGCTGCGCCCGCCCAAAGAGTGCCCGGGTTAAATCGACAACGCAGGCATGTCGGGTGCCACTGTCTGCACCAGCACAGCAAGTTTTGAGCAAATATCTCCTTCCGTTCGGCCTCAATGGTAAGAAGCTTGTGCATCTTCTCTGTTCGTCGCGGTCAATGAGAAAAGGCGCTTATCTGCAATCTAGGTGTTTCTGCGTGCTGCGCCCGCCCAAAGAGTGCCCGGGTGAAAACGACAACGCAGGCATGTCGGGTGCCACTGTCTGCACCAGCACAGCAAGTTTTGAGCAAATATCTCCTTCCGTTCGGCCGCAATGGCAAGAAGCTTGTGCATCCTCTCTGTTCGTCGCGGTCAATGGGAAAAGGCGCTTATCTGCAATCTAGGTGTTTCTGCGTGCTGCGCCCGCCCAAAGAGTGCCCGGGTGAAAACGACAACGCAGGCATGTCGGGTGCCACTGTCTGCACCAGCACAGCAAGTTTTGAGCAAATATCTCCTTCCGTTCGGCCGCAATGGCAAGAAGCTTGTACATCTTGTCTGTTCGTCGCGGTCAATGGGAAAAGGCGCTTATCTGCAATCTAGGTGTTTCTGCGTGCTGCGCCCGCCCAAAGAGTGCCCGGGTGAAAACGACAACGCAGGCATGTCGGGTGCCCCTGTCTGCACCAGAACAGCAATTTTTGAGCAAATATCTCCTTCCATTCGGCCGCAATGGCAAGAAGCTTGTGCATCCTCTCTGTTCGTCGCGGTCAATGGGAAAAGGCGCTTATCTGCAATCTAGGTGTTTCTGCGTGCTGCGCCCGCCCAAAGAGTGCCCGGGTGAAAACGACAACGCAGGCATGTCGGGTGCCACTGTCTGCACCAGCACAGCAAGTTTTGAGCAAATATTTCCTTCCGTTCGGCCGCAATGGCAAGAAGCTTGTGCATCTTCTCTGTTCGTCGCGGTCAATGGGAAAAGGCGCTTATCTGCAATCTAGGTGTTTCTGCGTGCTGCGCCCGCCCAAAGAGTGCCCGGGTGAAAACGACAACGCAGGCATGTCGGGTGCCACTGTCTGCACCAGCACAGCAAGTTTTGAGCAAATATCTCCTTCCGTTCGGCCGCAATGGCAAGAAGCTTGTGCATCTTGTCTGTTCGTCGCGGTCAATGGGAAAAGGCGCTTATCTGCAATCTAGGTGTTTCTGCGTGCTGCGCCCGCCCAAAGAGTGCCCTGGTGAAAACGACAACGCAGGCATGTCGGGTGCCCCTGTCTGCACCAGCACAGCAATTTTTGAGCAAATATCTCCTTCCATTCGGCCGCAATGGCAAGAAGCTTGTGCATCCTCTCTGTTCGTCGCGGTCAATGGGAAAAGGCGCTTATCTGCAATCTAGGTGTTTCTGCGTGCTGCGCCCGCCCAAAGAGTGCCCGGGTGAAAACGACAACGCAGGCATGTCGGGTGCCACTGTCTGCACCAGCACAGCAAGTTTTGAGCAAATATCTAATTCCGTTCGGCCGCAATGGCAAGAAGCTTGTGCATCTTGTCTGTTCGTCGCGGTCAATGGGAAAAGGCGCTTATCTGCAATCTAGGTGTTTCTGCGTGCTGCGCCCGCCCAAAGAGTGCCCTGGTGAAAACGACAACGCTGGCATGTCGGGTGCCCCTGTCTGCACCAGCACAGCAATTTTTGAGCAAATATCTCCTTCCCTTCGGCCGCAATGGCAAGAAGCTTGTGCATCCTCTCTGTTCGTCGCGGTCAATGGGAAAAGGCGCTTATCTGCAATCTAGGTGTTTCTGCGTGCTGCGCCCGCCCAAAGAGTGCCCGGGTGAAAACGACAACGCAGGCATGTCGGGTGCCACTGTCTGCACCAGCACAGCAAGTTTTTGAGCAAATATCTAATTCCGTTCGGCCGCAATGGCAAGAAGCTTGTGCATCTTCTCTGTTCGTCGCGGTCAATGGGAAAAGGCGCTTATCTGCAATCTAGGTGTTTCTGCGTGCTGCGCCCGCCCAAAGAGTGCCCGGGTGAAAACGACAACGCAGGCATGTCGGGTGCCACTGTCTGCACCAGCACAGCAAGTTTTGAGCAAATATCTCCTTCCGTTCGGCCGCAATGGCAAGAAGCTTGTGCATCTTCTCTGTTCGTCGCGGTCAATGGGAAAAGGCGCTTATCTGCAATCTATGTGTTTCTGCGTGCTGCGCCCGCCCAAAGAGTGCCCGGGTTAAATCGACAACGCAGGCATGTCGGGTGCCACTGTCTGCACCAGCACAGCAAGTTTTGAGCAAATATCTCCTTCCGTTCGGCCTCAATGGTAAGAAGCTTGTGCATCTTCTCTGTTCGTCGCGGTCAATGAGAAAAGGCGCTTATCTGCAATCTAGGTGTTTCTGCGTGCTGCGCCCGCCCAAAGAGTGCCCGGGTGAAAACGACAACGCAGGCATGTCGGGTGCCACTGTCTGCACCAGCACAGCAAGTTTTGAGCAAATATCTCCTTCCGTTCGGCCGCAATGGCAAGAAGCTTGTGCATCCTCTCTGTTCGTCGCGGTCAATGGGAAAAGGCGCTTATCTGCAATCTAGGTGTTTCTGCGTGCTGCGCCCGCCCAAAGAGTGCCCGGGTGAAAACGACAACGCAGGCATGTCGGGTGCCACTGTCTGCACCAGCACAGCAAGTTTTGAGCAAATATCTCCTTCCGTTCGGCCGCAATGGCAAGAAGCTTGTGCATCTTGTCTGTTCGTCGCGGTCAATGGGAAAAGGCGCTTATCTGCAATCTAGGTGTTTCTGCGTGCTGCGCCCGCCCAAAGAGTGCCCGGGTGAAAACGACAACGCAGGCATGTCGGGTGCCCCTGTCTGCACCAGCACAGCAATTTTTGAGCAAATATCTCCTTCCATTCGGCCGCAATGGCAAGAAGCTTGTGCATCCTCTCTGTTCGTCGCGGTCAATGGGAAAAGGCGCTTATCTGCAATCTAGGTGTTTCTGCGTGCTGCGCCCGCCCAAAGAGTGCCCGGGTGAAAACGACAACGCAGGCATGTCGGGTGCCACTGTCTGCACCAGCACAGCAAGTTTTGAGCAAATATCTCCTTCCGTTCGGCCGCAATGGCAAGAAGCTTGTACATCTTGTCTGTTCGTCGCGGTCAATGGGAAAAGGCGCTTATCTGCAATCTAGGTGTTTCTGCTTGCTGCGCCCGCCCAAAGAGTGCCCGGGTTAAATCGACAACGCAGGCATGTCGGGTGCCACTGTCTGCACCAGCACAGCAAGTTTTGAGCAAATATCTCCTTCCGTTCGGCCGCAATGGCAAGAAGCTTGTGCATCCTCTCTGTTCGTCGCGGTCAATGGGAAAAGGCGCTTATCTGCAATCTAGGTGTTTCTGCGTGCTGCGCCCGCCCAAAGAGTGCCCGGGTGAAAACGACAACGCAGGCATGTCGGGTGCCACTGTCTGCACCAGCACAGCAAGTTTTGAGCAAATATCTCCTTCCGTTCGGCCGCAATGGCAAGAAGCTTGTACATCTTGTCTGTTCGTCGCGGTCAATGGGAAAAGGCGCTTATCTGCAATCTAGGTGTTTCTGCGTGCTGCGCCCGCCCAAAGAGTGCCCGGGTGAAAACGACAACGCAGGCATGTCGGGTGCCCCTGTCTGCACCAGCACAGCAATTTTTGAGCAAATATCTCCTTCCATTCGGCCGCAATGGCAAGAAGCTTGTGCATCCTCTCTGTTCGTCGCGGTCAATGGGAAAAGGCGCTTATCTGCAATCTAGGTGTTTCTGCGTGCTGCGCCCGCCCAAAGAGTGCCCGGGTGAAAACGACAACGCAGGCATGTCGGGTGCCACTGTCTGCACCAGCACAGCAAGTTTTGAGCAAATATCTCCTTCCGTTCGGCCGCAATGGCAAGAAGCTTGTGCATCTTCTCTGTTCGTCGCGGTCAATGGGAAAAGGCGCTTATCTGCAATCTAGGTGTTTCTGCGTGCTGCGCCCGCCCAAAGAGTGCCCGGGTGAAAACGACAACGCAGGCATGTCGGGTGCCACTGTCTGCACCAGCACAGCAAGTTTTGAGCAAATATCTCCTTCCGTTCGGCCTCAATGGTAAGAAGCTTGTGCATCTTCTCTGTTCGTCGCGGTCAATGAGAAAAGGCGCTTATCTGCAATCTAGGTGTTTCTGCGTGCTGCGCCCGCCCAAAGAGTGCCCGGGTGAAAACGACAACGCAGGCATGTCGGGTGCCACTGTCTGCACCAGCACAGCAAGTTTTTAGCAAATATCTCCTTCCGTTCGGCCGCAATGGCAAGAAGCTTGTGCATCCTCTCTGTTCGTCGCGGTCAATGGGAAAAGGCGCTTATCTGCAATCTAGGTGTTTCTGCGTGCTGCGCCCGCCCAAAGAGTGCCCGGGTGAAAACGACAACGCAGGCATGTCGGGTGCCACTGTCTGCACCAGCACAGCAAATTTTGAGCAAATATCTCCTTCCGTTCGTCCGCAATGGCAAGAAGCTTGTACATCTTGTCTGTTCGTCGCGGTCAATGGGAAAAGGAGCTTATCTGCAATCTAGGTGTTTCTGCGTGCTGCGCCCGCCCAAAGAGTGCCCGGGTTAAATCGACAACGCAGGCATGTCGAGTGCCACTGTCTGCACCAGCACAGCAAGTTTTGAGCAAATATCTCCTTCCGTTCGGCCGCAATGGCAAGAAGCTTGTGCATCTTCTATGTTCGTCGCAGTCAATGGGAAAAGGCGCTTATCTGCAATCTAGGTGTTTCTGCGTGCTGCGCCCGCCCAAAGAGTGCCCGGGTGAAAACGACAACGCAGGCATGTCGGGTGCCACTGTCTGCACCAGCACAGCAAGTTTTGAGCAAATATCTCCTTCCGTTCGGCCTCAATGGTAAGAAGCTTGTGCATCTTCTCTGTTCGTCGCGGTCAATGAGAAAAGGCGCTAATCTGCAATCTAGGTGTTTCTGCGTGCTGCGCCCGCCCAAAGAGTGCCCGGGTGAAAACGACAACGCAGGCATGTCGGGTGCCACTGTCTGCACCAGCACAGCAAGTTTTGAGCAAATATCTCCTTCCGTTCGGCCGCAATGGCAAGAAGCTTGTGCATCTTCTCTGTTCGTCGCGGTCAATGGGAAAAGGCGCTTATCTGCAATCTAGGTGTTTCTGCGTGCTGCGCCCGCCCAAAGAGTGCCCGGGTGAAAACGACAACGCAGGCATGTCGGGTGCCACTGTCTGCACCAGCACAGCAATTTTTGAGCAAATATCTCCTTCCATTCGGCCGCAATGGCAAGAAGCTTGTGCATCCTCTCTGTTCGTCGCGGTCAATGGGAAAAGGCGCTTATCTGCAATCTAGGTGTTTCTGCGTGCTGCGCCCGCCCAAAGAGTGCCCGGGTTAAATCGACAACGCAGGCATGTCGGGTGCCACTGTCTGCACCAGCACAGCAAGTTTTGAGCAAATATCTCCTTCCGTTCGGCCGCAATGGCAAGAAGCTTGTACATCTTGTCTGTTCGTCGCGGTCAATGGGAAAAGGCGCTTATCTGCAATCTAGGTGTTTCTGCGTGCTGCGCCCGCCCAAAGAGTGCCCGGGTGAAAACGACAACGCAGGCATGTCGGGTGCCACTGTCTGCACCAGCACAGCAAGTTTTGAGCAAATATCTCCTTCCGTTCGGCCGCAATGGCAAGAAGCTTGTGCATCTTCTCTGTTCGTCGCGGTCAATGGGAAAAGGCGCTTATCTGCAATCTAGGTGTTTCTGCGTGCTGCGCCCGCCCAAAGAGTGCCCGGGTGAAAACGACAACGCAGGCATGTCGGGTGCCACTGTCTGCACCAGCACAGCAAGTTTTGAGCAAATATCTCCTTCCGTTCGGCCTCAATGGTAAGAAGCTTGTGCATCTTCTCTGTTCGTCGCGGTCAATGAGAAAAGGCGCTTATCTGCAATCTAGGTGTTTCTGCGTGCTGCGCCCGCCCAAAGAGTGCCCGGGTGAAAACGACAACGCAAGCATGTCGGGTGCCACTGTCTGCACCAGCACAGCAAGTTTTGAGCAAATATCTCCTTCCGTTCGGCCGCAATGGCAAGAAGCTTGTGCATCCTCTCTGTTCGTCGCGGTCAATGGGAAAAGGCGCTTATCTGCAATCTAGGTGTTTCTGCGTGCTGCGCCCGCCCAAAGAGTGCCCGGGTGAAAACGACAACGCAGGCATGTCGGGTGCCACTGTCTGCACCAGCACAGCAAGTTTTGAGCAAATATCTCCTTCCGTTCGGCCGCAATGGCAAGAAGCTTGTGCATCCTCTCTGTTCGTCGCGGTCAATGGGAAAAGGCGCTTATCTGCAATCTAGGTGTTTCTGCGTGCTGCGCCCGCCCAAAGAGTGCCCGGGTTAAATCGACAACGCAGGCATGTCGGGTGCCACTGTCTGCACCAGCACAGCAAGTTTTGAGCAAATATCTCCTTCCGTTCGGCCTCAATGGTAAGAAGCTTGTGCATCTTCTCTGTTCGTCGCGGTCAATGAGAAAAGGCGCTTATCTGCAATCTAGGTGTTTCTGCGTGCTGCGCCCGCCCAAAGAGTGCCCGGGTGAAAACGACAACGCAGGCATGTCGGGTGCCACTGTCTGCACCAGCACAGCAAGTTTTTAGCAAATATCTCCTTCCGTTCGGCCGCAATGGCAAGAAGCTTGTGCATCCTCTCTGTTCTTCGCGGTCAATGGGAAAAGGCGCTTATCTGCAATCTAGGTGTTTCTGCGTGCTGCGCCCGCCCAAAGAGTGCCCGGGTGAAAACGACAACGCAGGCATGTCGGGTGCCACTGTCTGCACCAGCACAGCAAATTTTGAGCAAATATCTCCTTCCGTTCGGCCGCAATGGCAAGAAGCTTGTACATCTTGTCTGTTCGTCGCGGTCAATGGGAAAAGGCGCTTATCTGCAATCTAGGTGTTTCTGCGTGCTGCGCCCGCCCAAAGAGTGCCCGGGTGAAAACGACAACGCAGGCATGTCGGGTGCCCCTGTCTGCACCAGCACAGCAATTTTTGAGCAAATATCTCCTTCCATTCGGCCGCAATGGCAAGAAGCTTGTGCATCCTCTCTGTTCGTCGCGGTCAATGGGAAAAGGCGCTTATCTGCAATCTAGGTGTTTCTGCGTGCTGCGCCCGCCCAAAGAGTGCCCGGGTGAAAACGACAACGCAGGCATGTCGGGTGCCACTGTCTGCACCAGCACAGCAAGTTTTGAGCAAATATCTCCTTCCGTTCGGCCGCAATGGCAAGAAGCTTGTGCATCCTCTCTGTTCGTCGCGGTCAATGGGAAAAGGCGCTTATCTGCAATCTAGGTGTTTCTGCGTGCTGCGCCCGCCCAAAGAGTGCCCGGGTTAAATCGACAACGCAGGCATGTCGGGTGCCACTGTCTGCACCAGCACAGCAAGTTTTGAGCAAATATCTCCTTCCGTTCGGCCTCAATGGTAAGAAGCTTGTGCATCTTCTCTGTTCGTCGCGGTCAATGAGAAAAGGCGCTTATCTGCAATCTAGGTGTTTCTGCGTGCTGCGCCCGCCCAAAGAGTGCCCGGGTGAAAACGACAACGCAGGCATGTCGGGTGCCACTGTCTGCACCAGCACAGCAAGTTTTTAGCAAATATCTCCTTCCGTTCGGCCGCAATGGCAAGAAGCTTGTGCATCCTCTCTGTTCGTCGCGGTCAATGGGAAAAGGCGCTTATCTGCAATCTAGGTGTTTCTGCGTGCTGCGCCCGCCCAAAGAGTGCCCGGGTGAAAACGACAACGCAGGCATGTCGGGTGCCACTGTCTGCACCAGCACAGCAAATTTTGAGCAAATATCTCCTTCCGTTCGGCCGCAATGGCAAGAAGCTTGTACATCTTGTCTGTTCGTCGCGGTCAATGGGAAAAGGCGCTTATCTGCAATCTAGGTGTTTCTGCGTGCTGCGCCCGCCCAAAGAGTGCCCGGGTGAAAACGACAACGCAGGCATGTCGGGTGCCCCTGTCTGCACCAGCACAGCAATTTTTGAGCAAATATCTCCTTCCATTCGGCCGCAATGGCAAGAAGCTTGTGCATCCTCTCTGTTCGTCGCGGTCAATGGGAAAAGGCGCTTATCTGCAATCTAGGTGTTTCTGCGTGCTGCGCCCGCCCAAAGAGTGCCCGGGTGAAAACGACAACGCAGGCATGTCGGGTGCCACTGTCTGCACCAGCACAGCAAGTTTTGAGCAAATATCTCCTTCCGTTCGGCCGCAATGGCAAGAAGCTTGTGCATCTTCTCTGTTCGTCGCGGTCAATGGGAAAAGGCGCTTATCTGCAATCTAGGTGTTTCTGCGTGCTGCGCCCGCCCAAAGAGTGCCCGGGTGAAAACGACAACGCAGGCATGTCGGGTGCCACTGTCTGCACCAGCACAGCAAGTTTTGAGCAAATATCTCCTTCCGTTCGGCCTCAATGGTAAGAAGCTTGTGCATCTTCTCTGTTTGTCGCGGTCAATGAGAAAAGGCGCTTATCTGCAATCTAGGTGTTTCTGCGTGCTGCGCCCGCCCAAAGAGTGCCCGGGTGAAAACGACAACGCAAGCATGTCGGGTGCCACTGTCTGCACCAGCACAGCAAGTTTTGAGCAAATATCTCCTTCCGTTCGGCCGCAATGGCAAGAAGCTTGTGCATCCTCTCTGTTCGTCGCGGTCAATGGGAAAAGGCGCTTATCTGCAATCTAGGTGTTTCTGCGTGCTGCGCCCGCCCAAAGAGTGCCCGGGTGAAAACGACAACGCAGGCATGTCGGGTGCCACTGTCTGCACCAGCACAGCAAGTTTTGAGCAAATATCTCCTTCCGTTCGGCCGCAATGGCAAGAAGCTTGTGCATCCTCTCTGTTCGTCGCGGTCAATGGGAAAAGGCGCTTATCTGCAATCTAGGTGTTTCTGCGTGCTGCGCCCGCCCAAAGAGTGCCCGGGTTAAATCGACAACGCAGGCATGTCGGGTGCCACTGTCTGCACCAGCACAGCAAGTTTTGAGCAAATATCTCCTTCCGTTCGGCCTCAATGGTAAGAAGCTTGTGCATCTTCTCTGTTCGTCGCGGTCAATGAGAAAAGGCGCTTATCTGCAATCTAGGTGTTTCTGCGTGCTGCGCCCGCCCAAAGAGTGCCCGGGTGAAAACGACAACGCAGGCATGTCGGGTGCCACTGTCTGCACCAGCACAGCAAGTTTTTAGCAAATATCTCCTTCCGTTCGGCCGCAATGGCAAGAAGCTTGTGCATCCTCTCTGTTCTTCGCGGTCAATGGGAAAAGGCGCTTATCTGCAATCTAGGTGTTTCTGCGTGCTGCGCCCGCCCAAAGAGTGCCCGGGTGAAAACGACAACGCAGGCATGTCGGGTGCCACTGTCTGCACCAGCACAGCAAATTTTGAGCAAATATCTCCTTCCGTTCGGCCGCAATGGCAAGAAGCTTGTACATCTTGTCTGTTCGTCGCGGTCAATGGGAAAAGGCGCTTATCTGCAATCTAGGTGTTTCTGCGTGCTGCGCCCGCCCAAAGAGTGCCCGGGTGAAAACGACAACGCAGGCATGTCGGGTGCCCCTGTCTGCACCAGCACAGCAATTTTTGAGCAAATATCTCCTTCCATTCGGCCGCAATGGCAAGAAGCTTGTGCATCCTCTCTGTTCGTCGCGGTCAATGGGAAAAGGCGCTTATCTGCAATCTAGGTGTTTCTGCGTGCTGCGCCCGCCCAAAGAGTGCCCGGGTGAAAACGACAACGCAGGCATGTCGGGTGCCACTGTCTGCACCAGCACAGCAAGTTTTGAGCAAATATCTCCTTCCGTTCGGCCGCAATGGCAAGAAGCTTGTGCATCCTCTCTGTTCGTCGCGGTCAATGGGAAAAGGCGCTTATCTGCAATCTAGGTGTTTCTGCGTGCTGCGCCCGCCCAAAGAGTGCCCGGGTTAAATCGACAACGCAGGCATGTCGGGTGCCACTGTCTGCACCAGCACAGCAAGTTTTGAGCAAATATCTCCTTCCGTTCGGCCTCAATGGTAAGAAGCTTGTGCATCTTCTCTGTTCGTCGCGGTCAATGAGAAAAGGCGCTTATCTGCAATCTAGGTGTTTCTGCGTGCTGCGCCCGCCCAAAGAGTGCCCGGGTGAAAACGACAACGCAGGCATGTCGGGTGCCACTGTCTGCACCAGCACAGCAAGTTTTTAGCAAATATCTCCTTCCGTTCGGCCGCAATGGCAAGAAGCTTGTGCATCCTCTCTGTTCGTCGCGGTCAATGGGAAAAGGCGCTTATCTGCAATCTAGGTGTTTCTGCGTGCTGCGCCCGCCCAAAGAGTGCCCGGGTGAAAACGACAACGCAGGCATGTCGGGTGCCACTGTCTGCACCAGCACAGCAAATTTTGAGCAAATATCTCCTTCCGTTCGGCCGCAATGGCAAGAAGCTTGTACATCTTGTCTGTTCGTCGCGGTCAATGGGAAAAGGCGCTTATCTGCAATCTAGGTGTTTCTGCGTGCTGCGCCCGCCCAAAGAGTGCCCGGGTGAAAACGACAACGCAGGCATGTCGGGTGCCCCTGTCTGCACCAGCACAGCAATTTTTGAGCAAATATCTCCTTCCATTCGGCCGCAATGGCAAGAAGCTTGTGCATCCTCTCTGTTCGTCGCGGTCAATGGGAAAAGGCGCTTATCTGCAATCTAGGTGTTTCTGCGTGCTGCGCCCGCCCAAAGAGTGCCCGGGTGAAAACGACAACGCAGGCATGTCGGGTGCCACTGTCTGCACCAGCACAGCAAGTTTTGAGCAAATATCTCCTTCCGTTCGGCCGCAATGGCAAGAAGCTTGTGCATCCTCTCTGTTCGTCGCGGTCAATGGGAAAAGGCGCTTATCTGCAATCTAGGTGTTTCTGCGTGCTGCGCCCGCCCAAAGAGTGCCCGGGTGAAAACGACAACGCAGGCATGTCGGGTGCCACTGTCTGCACCAGCACAGCAAGTTTTGAGCAAATATCTCCTTCCGTTCGGCCGCAATGGCAAGAAGCTTGTGCATCCTCTCTGTTCGTCGCGGTCAATGGGAAAAGGCGCTTATCTGCAATCTAGGTGTTTCTGCGTGCTGCGCCCGCCCAAAGAGTGCCCGGGTGAAAACGACAACGCAGGCATGTCGGGTGCCACTGTCTGCACCAGCACAGCAAGTTTTGAGCAAATATCTCCTTCCGTTCGGCCGCAATGGCAAGAAGCTTGTGCATCTTCTCTGTTCGTCGCGGTCAATGGGAAAAGGCGCTTATCTGCAATCTAGGTGTTTCTGCGAGCTGCGCCCGCCCAAAGAGTGCCCGGGTGAAAACGACAACGCAGGCATGTTGGGTGCCACTGTCTGCACCAGCACAGCAAGTTTTGAGCAAATATCTCCTTCCGTTCGGCCGCAATGGCAAGAAGCTTGTGCATCTTCTCTGTTCGTCGCGGTCAATGGGAAAAGGCGCTTATCTGCAATCTAGGTGTTTCTGCGTGCTGCGCCCGCCCAAAGAGTGCCCGGGTTAAATCGACAACGCAGGCATGTCGGGTGCCACTGTCTGCACCAGCACAGCAAGTTTTGAGCAAATATCTCCTTCCGTTCGGCCTCAATGGTAAGAAGCTTGTGCATCTTCTCTGTTCGTCGCGGTCAATGAGAAAAGGCGCTTATCTGCAATCTAGGTGTTTCTGCGTTCTGCGCCCGCCCAAAGAGTGCCCGGGTGAAAACGACAACGCAGGCATGTCGGGTGCCACTGTCTGCACCAGCACAGCAAGTTTTGAGCAAATATCTCCTTCCGTTCGGCCGCAATGGCAAGAAGCTTGTGCATCCTCTCTGTTCGTCGCGGTCAATGGGAAAAGGCGCTTATCTGCAATCTAGGTGTTTCTGCGTGCTGCGCCCGCCCAAAGAGTGCCCGGGTGAAAACGACAACGCAGGCATGTCGGGTGCCACTGTCTGCACCAGCACAGCAAGTTTTGAGCAAATATCTCCTTCCGTTCGGCCGCAATGGCAAGAAGCTTGTGCATCTTGTCTGTTCGTCGCGGTCAATGGGAAAAGGCGCTTATCTGCAATCTAGGTGTTTCTGCGTGCTGCGCCCGCCCAAAGAGTGCCCTGGTGAAAACGACAACGCAGGCATGTCGGGTGCCCCTGTCTGCACCAGCACAGCAATTTTTGAGCAAATATCTCCTTCCATTCGGCCGCAATGGCAAGAAGCTTGTGCATCTTCTCTGTTCGTCGCGGTCAATGGGAAAAGGCGCTTATCTGCAATCTAGGTGTTTCTGCGTGCTGCGCCCGCCCAAAGAGTGCCCGGGTGAAAACGACAACGCAGGCATGTCGGGTGCCACTGTCTGCACCAGCACAGCAAGTTTTGAGCAAATATCTCCTTCCGTTCGGCCTCAATGGTAAGAAGCTTGAGCATCTTCTCTGTTCGTCGCGGTCAATGAGAAAAGGCGCTTATCTGCAATCTAGGTGTTTCTGCGTGCTGCGCCCGCCCAAAGAGTGCCCGGGTGAAAACGACAACGCAGGCATGTCGGGTGCCACTGTCTGCACCAGCACAGCAAGTTTTGAGCAAATATCTCCTTCCGTTCGACTGCAATGGCAAGAAGCTTGTGCATCCTCTCTGTTCGTCGCGGTCAATGGGAAAAGGCGCTTATCTGCAATCTAGGTGTTTCTGCGTGCTGCGCCCGCCCAAAGAGTGCCCGGGTGAAAACGACAACGCAGGCATGTCGGGTGCCACTGTCTGCACCAGCACAGCAAGTTTTGAGCAAATATCTCCTTCCGTTCGGCCGCAATGGCAAGAAGCTTGTGCATCCTCTCTGTTCGTCGCGGTCAATGGGAAAAGGCGCTTATCTGCAATCTAGGTGTTTCTGCGTGCTGCGCCCGCCCAAAGAGTGCCCGGGTGAAAACGACAACGCAGGCATGTCGGGTGCCACTGTCTGCACCAGCACAGCAAGTTTTGAGCAAATATCTCCTTCCGTTCGGCCTCAATGGTAAGAAGCTTGTGCATCTTCTCTGTTCGTCGCGGTCAATGAGAAAAGGCGCTTATCTGCAATCTAGGTGTTTCTGCGTGCTGCGCCCGCCCAAAGAGTGCCCGGGTGAAAACGACAACGCAGGCATGTCGGGTGCCACTGTCTGCACCAGCACAGCAAGTTTTGAGCAAATATCTCCTTCCGTTCGGCCGCAATGGCAAGAAGCTTGTGCATCCTCTCTGTTCGTCGCGGTCAATGGGAAAAGGCGCTTATCTGCAATCTAGGTGTTTCTGCGTGCTGCGCCCGCCCAAAGAGTGCCCGGGTGAAAACGACAACGCAGGCATGTCGGGTGCCACTGTCTGCACCAGCAGAGCAAGTTTTGAGCAAATATCTCCTTCCGTTCGGCCGCAATGGCAAGAAGCTTGTGCATCTTGTCTGTTCGTCGCGGTCAATGGGAAAAGGCGCTTATCTGCAATCTAGGTGTTTCTGCGTGCTGCGCCCGCCCAAAGAGTGCCCGGGTGAAAACGACAACGCAGGCATGTCGGGTGCCCCTGTCTGCACCAGCACAGCAATTTTTGAGCAAATATCTCCTTCCATTCGGCCGCAATGGCAAGAAGCTTGTGCATCCTCTCTGTTCGTCGCGGTCAATGGGAAAAGGCGCTTATCTGCAATCTAGGTGTTTCTGCGTGATGCGCCCGCCCAAAGAGTGCCCGAGTGAAAACGACAACGCAGGCATGTCGGGTGCCACTGTCTGCACCAGCACAGCAAGTTTTGAGCAAATATCTCCTTCCGTTCGGCCGCAATGGCAAGAAGCTTGTACATCTTGTCTGTTCGTCGCGGTCAATGGGAAAAGGCGCTTATCTGCAATCTAGGTGTTTCTGCGTGCTGCGCCCGCCCAAAGAGTGCCCGGGTTAAATCGACAACGCAGGCATGTCGGGTGCCACTGTCTGCACCAGCACAGCAAGTTTTGAGCAAATATCTCCTTCCGTTCGGCCTCAATGGTAAGAAGCTTGTGCATCTTCTCTGTTCGTCGCGGTCAATGAGAAAAGGCGCTTATCTGCAATCTAGGTGTTTCTGCGTGCTGCGCCCGCCCAAAGAGTGCCCGGGTGAAAACGACAACGCAGGCATGTCGGGTGCCACTGTCTGCACCAGCACAGCAAGTTTTGAGCAAATATCTCCTTCCGTTCGGCCGCAATGGCAAGAAGCTTGTGCATCTTCTCTGTTCGTCGCGGTCAATGGGAAAAGGCGCTTATCTGCAATCTAGGTGTTTCTGCGTGCTGCGCCCGCCAAAAGAGTGCCCGGGTTAAATCGACAACGCAGGCATGTCGGGTGCCACTGTCTGCACCAGCACAGCAAGTTTTGAGCAAATATCTCCTTCCGTTCGGCCGCAATGGCAAGAAGCTTGTGCATCCTCTCTGTTCGTCGCGGTCAATGGGAAAAGGCGCTTATCTGCAATCTAGGTGTTTCTGCGTGCTGCGCCCGCCCAAAGAGTGCCCGGGTGAAAACGACAACGCAGGCATGTCGGGTGCCACTGTCTGCACCAGCACAGCAAGTTTTGAGCAAATATCTCCTTCCGTTCGGCCGCAATGGCAAGAAGCTTGTACATCTTGTCTGTTCGTCGCGGTCAATGGGAAAAGGCGCTTATCTGCAATCTAGGTGTTTCTGCGTGCTGCGCCCGCCCAAAGAGTGCCCGGGTGAAAACGACAACGCAGGCATGTCGGGTGCCCCTGTCTGCACCAGCACAGCAATTTTTGAGCAAATATCTCCTTCCATTCGGCCGCAATGGCAAGAAGCTTGTGCATCCTCTCTGTTCGTCGCGGTCAATGGGAAAAGGCGCTTATCTGCAATCTAGGTGTTTCTGCGTGCTGCGCCCGCCCAAAGAGTGCCCGGGTGAAAACGACAACGCAGGCATGTCGGGTGCCACTGTCTGCACCAGCACAGCAAGTTTTGAGCAAATATCTCCTTCCGTTCGGCCTCAATGGTAAGAAGCTTGTGCATCTTCTCTGTTCGTCGCGGTCAATGAGAAAAGGCGCTTATCTGCAATCTAGGTGTTTCTGCGTGCTGCGCCCGCCCAAAGAGTGCCCGGGTGAAAACGACAACGCAGGCATGTCGGGTGCCACTGTCTGCACCAGCACAGCAAGTTTTTAGCAAATATCTCCTTCCGTTCGGCCGCAATGGCAAGAAGCTTGTGCATCCTCTCTGTTCTTCGCGGTCAATGGGAAAAGGCGCTTATCTGCAATCTAGGTGTTTCTGCGTGCTGCGCCCGCCCAAAGAGTGCCCGGGTGAAAACGACAACGCAGGCATGTCGGGTGCCACTGTCTGCACCAGCACAGCAAATTTTGAGCAAATATCTCCTTCCGTTCGGCCGCAATGGCAAGAAGCTTGTACATCTTGTCTGTTCGTCGCGGTCAATGGGAAAAGGCGCTTATCTGCAATCTAGGTGTTTCTGCGTGCTGCGCCCGCCCAAAGAGTGCCCGGGTGAAAACGACAACGCAGGCATGTCGGGTGCCCCTGTCTGCACCAGCACAGCAATTTTTGAGCAAATATCTCCTTCCATTCGGCCGCAATGGCAAGAAGCTTGTGCATCCTCTCTGTTCGTCGCGGTCAATGGGAAAAGGCGCTTATCTGCAATCTAGGTGTTTCTGCGTGCTGCGCCCGCCCAAAGAGTGCCCGGGTGAAAACGACAACGCAGGCATGTCGGGTGCCACTGTCTGCACCAGCACAGCAAGTTTTGAGCAAATATCTCCTTCCGTTCGGCCGCAATGGCAAGAAGCTTGTGCATCCTCTCTGTTCGTCGCGGTCAATGGGAAAAGGCGCTTATCTGCAATCTAGGTGTTTCTGCGTGCTGCGCCCGCCCAAAGAGTGCCCGGGTTAAATCGACAACGCAGGCATGTCGGGTGCCACTGTCTGCACCAGCACAGCAAGTTTTGAGCAAATATCTCCTTCCGTTCGGCCTCAATGGTAAGAAGCTTGTGCATCTTCTCTGTTCGTCGCGGTCAATGAGAAAAGGCGCTTATCTGCAATCTAGGTGTTTCTGCGTGCTGCGCCCGCCCAAAGAGTGCCCGGGTGAAAACGACAACGCAGGCATGTCGGGTGCCACTGTCTGCACCAGCACAGCAAGTTTTTAGCAAATATCTCCTTCCGTTCGGCCGCAATGGCAAGAAGCTTGTGCATCCTCTCTGTTCGTCGCGGTCAATGGGAAAAGGCGCTTATCTGCAATCTAGGTGTTTCTGCGTGCTGCGCCCGCCCAAAGAGTGCCCGGGTGAAAACGACAACGCAGGCATGTCGGGTGCCACTGTCTGCACCAGCACAGCAAATTTTGAGCAAATATCTCCTTCCGTTCGGCCGCAATGGCAAGAAGCTTGTACATCTTGTCTGTTCGTCGCGGTCAATGGGAAAAGGCGCTTATCTGCAATCTAGGTGTTTCTGCGTGCTGCGCCCGCCCAAAGAGTGCCCGGGTGAAAACGACAACGCAGGCATGTCGGGTGCCCCTGTCTGCACCAGCACAGCAATTTTTGAGCAAATATCTCCTTCCATTCGGCCGCAATGGCAAGAAGCTTGTGCATCCTCTCTGTTCGTCGCGGTCAATGGGAAAAGGCGCTTATCTGCAATCTAGGTGTTTCTGCGTGCTGCGCCCGCCCAAAGAGTGCCCGGGTGAAAACGACAACGCAGGCATGTCGGGTGCCACTGTCTGCACCAGCACAGCAAGTTTTGAGCAAATATCTCCTTCCGTTCGGCCGCAATGGCAAGAAGCTTGTGCATCTTCTCTGTTCGTCGCGGTCAATGGGAAAAGGCGCTTATCTGCAATCTAGGTGTTTCTGCGTGCTGCGCCCGCCCAAAGAGTGCCCGGGTGAAAACGACAACGCAGGCATGTCGGGTGCCACTGTCTGCACCAGCACAGCAAGTTTTGAGCAAATATCTCCTTCCGTTCGGCCTCAATGGTAAGAAGCTTGTGCATCTTCTCTGTTCGTCGCGGTCAATGAGAAAAGGCGCTTATCTGCAATCTAGGTGTTTCTGCGTGCTGCGCCCGCCCAAAGAGTGCCCGGGTGAAAACGACAACGCAAGCATGTCGGGTGCCACTGTCTGCACCAGCACAGCAAGTTTTGAGCAAATATCTCCTTCCGTTCGGCCGCAATGGCAAGAAGCTTGTGCATCCTCTCTGTTCGTCGCGGTCAATGGGAAAAGGCGCTTATCTGCAATCTAGGTGTTTCTGCGTGCTGCGCCCGCCCAAAGAGTGCCCGGGTGAAAACGACAACGCAGGCATGTCGGGTGCCACTGTCTGCACCAGCACAGCAAGTTTTGAGCAAATATCTCCTTCCGTTCGGCCGCAATGGCAAGAAGCTTGTGCATCCTCTCTGTTCGTCGCGGTCAATGGGAAAAGGCGCTTATCTGCAATCTAGGTGTTTCTGCGTGCTGCGCCCGCCCAAAGAGTGCCCGGGTTAAATCGACAACGCAGGCATGTCGGGTGCCACTGTCTGCACCAGCACAGCAAGTTTTGAGCAAATATCTCCTTCCGTTCGGCCTCAATGGTAAGAAGCTTGTGCATCTTCTCTGTTCGTCGCGGTCAATGAGAAAAGGCGCTTATCTGCAATCTAGGTGTTTCTGCGTGCTGCGCCCGCCCAAAGAGTGCCCGGGTGAAAACGACAACGCAGGCATGTCGGGTGCCACTGTCTGCACCAGCACAGCAAGTTTTTAGCAAATATCTCCTTCCGTTCGGCCGCAATGGCAAGAAGCTTGTGCATCCTCTCTGTTCTTCGCGGTCAATGGGAAAAGGCGCTTATCTGCAATCTAGGTGTTTCTGCGTGCTGCGCCCGCCCAAAGAGTGCCCGGGTGAAAACGACAACGCAGGCATGTCGGGTGCCACTGTCTGCACCAGCACAGCAAATTTTGAGCAAATATCTCCTTCCGTTCGGCCGCAATGGCAAGAAGCTTGTACATCTTGTCTGTTCGTCGCGGTCAATGGGAAAAGGCGCTTATCTGCAATCTAGGTGTTTCTGCGTGCTGCGCCCGCCCAAAGAGTGCCCGGGTGAAAACGACAACGCAGGCATGTCGGGTGCCCCTGTCTGCACCAGCACAGCAATTTTTGAGCAAATATCTCCTTCCATTCGGCCGCAATGGCAAGAAGCTTGTGCATCCTCTCTGTTCGTCGCGGTCAATGGGAAAAGGCGCTTATCTGCAATCTAGGTGTTTCTGCGTGCTGCGCCCGCCCAAAGAGTGCCCGGGTGAAAACGACAACGCAGGCATGTCGGGTGCCACTGTCTGCACCAGCACAGCAAGTTTTGAGCAAATATCTCCTTCCGTTCGGCCGCAATGGCAAGAAGCTTGTGCATCCTCTCTGTTCGTCGCGGTCAATGGGAAAAGGCGCTTATCTGCAATCTAGGTGTTTCTGCGTGCTGCGCCCGCCCAAAGAGTGCCCGGGTTAAATCGACAACGCAGGCATGTCGGGTGCCACTGTCTGCACCAGCACAGCAAGTTTTGAGCAAATATCTCCTTCCGTTCGGCCTCAATGGTAAGAAGCTTGTGCATCTTCTCTGTTCGTCGCGGTCAATGAGAAAAGGCGCTTATCTGCAATCTAGGTGTTTCTGCGTGCTGCGCCCGCCCAAAGAGTGCCCGGGTGAAAACGACAACGCAGGCATGTCGGGTGCCACTGTCTGCACCAGCACAGCAAGTTTTTAGCAAATATCTCCTTCCGTTCGGCCGCAATGGCAAGAAGCTTGTGCATCCTCTCTGTTCGTCGCGGTCAATGGGAAAAGGCGCTTATCTGCAATCTAGGTGTTTCTGCGTGCTGCGCCCGCCCAAAGAGTGCCCGGGTGAAAACGACAACGCAGGCATGTCGGGTGCCACTGTCTGCACCAGCACAGCAAATTTTGAGCAAATATCTCCTTCCGTTCGGCCGCAATGGCAAGAAGCTTGTACATCTTGTCTGTTCGTCGCGGTCAATGGGAAAAGGCGCTTATCTGCAATCTAGGTGTTTCTGCGTGCTGCGCCCGCCCAAAGAGTGCCCGGGTGAAAACGACAACGCAGGCATGTCGGGTGCCCCTGTCTGCACCAGCACAGCAATTTTTGAGCAAATATCTCCTTCCATTCGGCCGCAATGGCAAGAAGCTTGTGCATCCTCTCTGTTCGTCGCGGTCAATGGGAAAAGGCGCTTATCTGCAATCTAGGTGTTTCTGCGTGCTGCGCCCGCCCAAAGAGTGCCCGGGTGAAAACGACAACGCAGGCATGTCGGGTGCCACTGTCTGCACCAGCACAGCAAGTTTTGAGCAAATATCTCCTTCCGTTCGGCCGCAATGGCAAGAAGCTTGTGCATCCTCTCTGTTCGTCGCGGTCAATGGGAAAAGGCGCTTATCTGCAATCTAGGTGTTTCTGCGTGCTGCGCCCGCCCAAAGAGTGCCCGGGTGAAAACGACAACGCAGGCATGTCGGGTGCCACTGTCTGCACCAGCACAGCAAGTTTTGAGCAAATATCTCCTTCCGTTCGGCCGCAATGGCAAGAAGCTTGTGCATCCTCTCTGTTCGTCGCGGTCAATGGGAAAAGGCGCTTATCTGCAATCTAGGTGTTTCTGCGTGCTGCGCCCGCCCAAAGAGTGCCCGGGTGAAAACGACAACGCAGGCATGTCGGGTGCCACTGTCTGCACCAGCACAGCAAGTTTTGAGCAAATATCTCCTTCCGTTCGGCCGCAATGGCAAGAAGCTTGTGCATCTTCTCTGTTCGTCGCGGTCAATGGGAAAAGGCGCTTATCTGCAATCTAGGTGTTTCTGCGAGCTGCGCCCGCCCAAAGAGTGCCCGGGTGAAAACGACAACGCAGGCATGTTGGGTGCCACTGTCTGCACCAGCACAGCAAGTTTTGAGCAAATATCTCCTTCCGTTCGGCCGCAATGGCAAGAAGCTTGTGCATCTTCTCTGTTCGTCGCGGTCAATGGGAAAAGGCGCTTATCTGCAATCTAGGTGTTTCTGCGTGCTGCGCCCGCCCAAAGAGTGCCCGGGTTAAATCGACAACGCAGGCATGTCGGGTGCCACTGTCTGCACCAGCACAGCAAGTTTTGAGCAAATATCTCCTTCCGTTCGGCCTCAATGGTAAGAAGCTTGTGCATCTTCTCTGTTCGTCGCGGTCAATGAGAAAAGGCGCTTATCTGCAATCTAGGTGTTTCTGCGTTCTGCGCCCGCCCAAAGAGTGCCCGGGTGAAAACGACAACGCAGGCATGTCGGGTGCCACTGTCTGCACCAGCACAGCAAGTTTTGAGCAAATATCTCCTTCCGTTCGGCCGCAATGGCAAGAAGCTTGTGCATCCTCTCTGTTCGTCGCGGTCAATGGGAAAAGGCGCTTATCTGCAATCTAGGTGTTTCTGCGTGCTGCGCCCGCCCAAAGAGTGCCCGGGTGAAAACGACAACGCAGGCATGTCGGGTGCCACTGTCTGCACCAGCACAGCAAGTTTTGAGCAAATATCTCCTTCCGTTCGGCCGCAATGGCAAGAAGCTTGTGCATCTTGTCTGTTCGTCGCGGTCAATGGGAAAAGGCGCTTATCTGCAATCTAGGTGTTTCTGCGTGCTGCGCCCGCCCAAAGAGTGCCCTGGTGAAAACGACAACGCAGGCATGTCGGGTGCCCCTGTCTGCACCAGCACAGCAATTTTTGAGCAAATATCTCCTTCCATTCGGCCGCAATGGCAAGAAGCTTGTGCATCTTCTCTGTTCGTCGCGGTCAATGGGAAAAGGCGCTTATCTGCAATCTAGGTGTTTCTGCGTGCTGCGCCCGCCCAAAGAGTGCCCGGGTGAAAACGACAACGCAGGCATGTCGGGTGCCACTGTCTGCACCAGCACAGCAAGTTTTGAGCAAATATCTCCTTCCGTTCGGCCTCAATGGTAAGAAGCTTGAGCATCTTCTCTGTTCGTCGCGGTCAATGAGAAAAGGCGCTTATCTGCAATCTAGGTGTTTCTGCGTGCTGCGCCCGCCCAAAGAGTGCCCGGGTGAAAACGACAACGCAGGCATGTCGGGTGCCACTGTCTGCACCAGCACAGCAAGTTTTGAGCAAATATCTCCTTCCGTTCGACTGCAATGGCAAGAAGCTTGTGCATCCTCTCTGTTCGTCGCGGTCAATGGGAAAAGGCGCTTATCTGCAATCTAGGTGTTTCTGCGTGCTGCGCCCGCCCAAAGAGTGCCCGGGTGAAAACGACAACGCAGGCATGTCGGGTGCCACTGTCTGCACCAGCACAGCAAGTTTTGAGCAAATATCTCCTTCCGTTCGGCCGCAATGGCAAGAAGCTTGTGCATCCTCTCTGTTCGTCGCGGTCAATGGGAAAAGGCGCTTATCTGCAATCTAGGTGTTTCTGCGTGCTGCGCCCGCCCAAAGAGTGCCCGGGTGAAAACGACAACGCAGGCATGTCGGGTGCCACTGTCTGCACCAGCACAGCAAGTTTTGAGCAAATATCTCCTTCCGTTCGGCCTCAATGGTAAGAAGCTTGTGCATCTTCTCTGTTCGTCGCGGTCAATGAGAAAAGGCGCTTATCTGCAATCTAGGTGTTTCTGCGTGCTGCGCCCGCCCAAAGAGTGCCCGGGTGAAAACGACAACGCAGGCATGTCGGGTGCCACTGTCTGCACCAGCACAGCAAGTTTTGAGCAAATATCTCCTTCCGTTCGGCCGCAATGGCAAGAAGCTTGTGCATCCTCTCTGTTCGTCGCGGTCAATGGGAAAAGGCGCTTATCTGCAATCTAGGTGTTTCTGCGTGCTGCGCCCGCCCAAAGAGTGCCCGGGTGAAAACGACAACGCAGGCATGTCGGGTGCCACTGTCTGCACCAGCAGAGCAAGTTTTGAGCAAATATCTCCTTCCGTTCGGCCGCAATGGCAAGAAGCTTGTGCATCTTGTCTGTTCGTCGCGGTCAATGGGAAAAGGCGCTTATCTGCAATCTAGGTGTTTCTGCGTGCTGCGCCCGCCCAAAGAGTGCCCGGGTGAAAACGACAACGCAGGCATGTCGGGTGCCCCTGTCTGCACCAGCACAGCAATTTTTGAGCAAATATCTCCTTCCATTCGGCCGCAATGGCAAGAAGCTTGTGCATCCTCTCTGTTCGTCGCGGTCAATGGGAAAAGGCGCTTATCTGCAATCTAGGTGTTTCTGCGTGATGCGCCCGCCCAAAGAGTGCCCGAGTGAAAACGACAACGCAGGCATGTCGGGTGCCACTGTCTGCACCAGCACAGCAAGTTTTGAGCAAATATCTCCTTCCGTTCGGCCGCAATGGCAAGAAGCTTGTACATCTTGTCTGTTCGTCGCGGTCAATGGGAAAAGGCGCTTATCTGCAATCTAGGTGTTTCTGCGTGCTGCGCCCGCCCAAAGAGTGCCCGGGTTAAATCGACAACGCAGGCATGTCGGGTGCCACTGTCTGCACCAGCACAGCAAGTTTTGAGCAAATATCTCCTTCCGTTCGGCCTCAATGGTAAGAAGCTTGTGCATCTTCTCTGTTCGTCGCGGTCAATGAGAAAAGGCGCTTATCTGCAATCTAGGTGTTTCTGCGTGCTGCGCCCGCCCAAAGAGTGCCCGGGTGAAAACGACAACGCAGGCATGTCGGGTGCCACTGTCTGCACCAGCACAGCAAGTTTTGAGCAAATATCTCCTTCCGTTCGGCCGCAATGGCAAGAAGCTTGTGCATCTTCTCTGTTCGTCGCGGTCAATGGGAAAAGGCGCTTATCTGCAATCTAGGTGTTTCTGCGTGCTGCGCCCGCCAAAAGAGTGCCCGGGTTAAATCGACAACGCAGGCATGTCGGGTGCCACTGTCTGCACCAGCACAGCAAGTTTTGAGCAAATATCTCCTTCCGTTCGGCCTCAATGGTAAGAAGCTTGTGCATCTTCTCTGTTCGTCGCGGTCAATGAGAAAAGGCGCTTATCTGCAATCTAGGTGTTTCTGCGTGCTGCGCCCGCCCAAAGAGTGCCCGGGTGAAAACGACAACGCAGGCATGTCGGGTGCCACTGTCTGCACCAGCACAGCAAGTTTTGAGCAAATATCTAATTCCGTTCGGCCGCAATGGCAAGAAGCTTGTGCATCTTGTCTGTTCGTCGCGGTCAATGGGAAAAGGCGCTTATCTGCAATCTAGGTGTTTCTGCGTGCTGCGCCCGCCCAAAGAGTGCCCTGGTGAAAACGACAACGCAGGCATGTCGGGTGCCCCTGTCTGCACCAGCACAGCAATTTTTGAGCAAATATCTCCTTCCCTTCGGCCGCAATGGCAAGAAGCTTGTGCATCCTCTCTGTTCGTCGCGGTCAATGGGAAAAGGCGCTTATCTGCAATCTAGGTGTTTCTGCGTGCTGCGCCCGCCCAAAGAGTGCCCGGGTGAAAACGACAACGCAGGCATGTCGGGTGCCACTGTCTGCACCAGCACAGCAAGTTTTTGAGCAAATATCTAATTCCGTTCGGCCGCAATGGCAAGAAGCTTGTGCATCTTCTCTGTTCGTCGCGGTCAATGGGAAAAGGCGCTTATCTGCAATCTAGGTGTTTCTGCGTGCTGCGCCCGCCCAAAGAGTGCCCGGGTGAAAACGACAACGCAGGCATGTCGGGTGCCACTGTCTGCACCAGCACAGCAAGTTTTGAGCAAATATCTCCTTCCGTTCGGCCGCAATGGCAAGAAGCTTGTGCATCTTCTCTGTTCGTCGCGGTCAATGGGAAAAGGCGCTTATCTGCAATCTATGTGTTTCTGCGTGCTGCGCCCGCCCAAAGAGTGCCCGGGTTAAATCGACAACGCAGGCATGTCGGGTGCCACTGTCTGCACCAGCACAGCAAGTTTTGAGCAAATATCTCCTTCCGTTCGGCCTCAATGGTAAGAAGCTTGTGCATCTTCTCTGTTCGTCGCGGTCAATGAGAAAAGGCGCTTATCTGCAATCTAGGTGTTTCTGCGTGCTGCGCCCGCCCAAAGAGTGCCCGGGTGAAAACGACAACGCAGGCATGTCGGGTGCCACTGTCTGCACCAGCACAGCAAGTTTTGAGCAAATATCTCCTTCCGTTCGGCCGCAATGGCAAGAAGCTTGTGCATCCTCTCTGTTCGTCGCGGTCAATGGGAAAAGGCGCTTATCTGCAATCTAGGTGTTTCTGCGTGCTGCGCCCGCCCAAAGAGTGCCCGGGTGAAAACGACAACGCAGGCATGTCGGGTGCCACTGTCTGCACCAGCACAGCAAGTTTTGAGCAAATATCTCCTTCCGTTCGGCCGCAATGGCAAGAAGCTTGTGCATCTTGTCTGTTCGTCGCGGTCAATGGGAAAAGGCGCTTATCTGCAATCTAGGTGTTTCTGCGTGCTGCGCCCGCCCAAAGAGTGCCCGGGTGAAAACGACAACGCAGGCATGTCGGGTGCCCCTGTCTGCACCAGCACAGCAATTTTTGAGCAAATATCTCCTTCCATTCGGCCGCAATGGCAAGAAGCTTGTGCATCCTCTCTGTTCGTCGCGGTCAATGGGAAAAGGCGCTTATCTGCAATCTAGGTGTTTCTGCGTGCTGCGCCCGCCCAAAGAGTGCCCGGGTGAAAACGACAACGCAGGCATGTCGGGTGCCACTGTCTGCACCAGCACAGCAAGTTTTGAGCAAATATCTCCTTCCGTTCGGCCGCAATGGCAAGAAGCTTGTACATCTTGTCTGTTCGTCGCGGTCAATGGGAAAAGGCGCTTATCTGCAATCTAGGTGTTTCTGCTTGCTGCGCCCGCCCAAAGAGTGCCCGGGTTAAATCGACAACGCAGGCATGTCGGGTGCCACTGTCTGCACCAGCACAGCAAGTTTTGAGCAAATATCTCCTTCCGTTCGGCCGCAATGGCAAGAAGCTTGTGCATCCTCTCTGTTCGTCGCGGTCAATGGGAAAAGGCGCTTATCTGCAATCTAGGTGTTTCTGCGTGCTGCGCCCGCCCAAAGAGTGCCCGGGTGAAAACGACAACGCAGGCATGTCGGGTGCCACTGTCTGCACCAGCACAGCAAGTTTTGAGCAAATATCTCCTTCCGTTCGGCCGCAATGGCAAGAAGCTTGTACATCTTGTCTGTTCGTCGCGGTCAATGGGAAAAGGCGCTTATCTGCAATCTAGGTGTTTCTGCGTGCTGCGCCCGCCCAAAGAGTGCCCGGGTGAAAACGACAACGCAGGCATGTCGGGTGCCCCTGTCTGCACCAGCACAGCAATTTTTGAGCAAATATCTCCTTCCATTCGGCCGCAATGGCAAGAAGCTTGTGCATCCTCTCTGTTCGTCGCGGTCAATGGGAAAAGGCGCTTATCTGCAATCTAGGTGTTTCTGCGTGCTGCGCCCGCCCAAAGAGTGCCCGGGTGAAAACGACAACGCAGGCATGTCGGGTGCCACTGTCTGCACCAGCACAGCAAGTTTTGAGCAAATATCTCCTTCCGTTCGGCCGCAATGGCAAGAAGCTTGTGCATCTTCTCTGTTCGTCGCGGTCAATGGGAAAAGGCGCTTATCTGCAATCTAGGTGTTTCTGCGTGCTGCGCCCGCCCAAAGAGTGCCCGGGTGAAAACGACAACGCAGGCATGTCGGGTGCCACTGTCTGCACCAGCACAGCAAGTTTTGAGCAAATATCTCCTTCCGTTCGGCCTCAATGGTAAGAAGCTTGAGCATCTTCTCTGTTCGTCGCGGTCAATGAGAAAAGGCGCTTATCTGCAATCTAGGTGTTTCTGCGTGCTGCGCCCGCCCAAAGAGTGCCCGGGTGAAAACGACAACGCAGGCATGTCGGGTGCCACTGTCTGCACCAGCACAGCAAGTTTTGAGCAAATATCTCCTTCCGTTCGGCTGCAATGGCAAGAAGCTTGTGCATCCTCTCTGTTCGTCGCGGTCAATGGGAAAAGGCGCTTATCTGCAATCTAGGTGTTTCTGCGTGCTGCGCCCGCCCAAAGAGTGCCCGGGTGAAAACGACAACGCAGGCATGTCGGGTGCCACTGTCTGCACCAGCACAGCAAGTTTTGAGCAAATATCTCCTTCCGTTCGGCCGCAATGGCAAGAAGCTTGTGCATCCTCTCTGTTCGTCGCGGTCAATGGGAAAAGGCGCTTATCTGCAATCTAGGTGTTTCTGCGTGCTGCGCCCGCCCAAAGAGTGCCCGGGTGAAAACGACAACGCAGGCATGTCGGGTGCCACTGTCTGCACCAGCACAGCAAGTTTTGAGCAAATATCTCCTTCCGTTCGGCCTCAATGGTAAGAAGCTTGTGCATCTTCTCTGTTCGTCGCGGTCAATGAGAAAAGGCGCTTATCTGCAATCTAGGTGTTTCTGCGTGCTGCGCCCGCCCAAAGAGTGCCCGGGTGAAAACGACAACGCAGGCATGTCGGGTGCCACTGTCTGCACCAGCACAGCAAGTTTTGAGCAAATATCTCCTTCCGTTCGGCCGCAATGGCAAGAAGCTTGTGCATCCTCTCTGTTCGTCGCGGTCAATGGGAAAAGGCGCTTATCTGCAATCTAGGTGTTTCTGCGTGCTGCGCCCGCCCAAAGAGTGCCCGGGTGAAAACGACAACGCAGGCATGTCGGGTGCCACTGTCTGCACCAGCACAGCAAGTTTTGAGCAAATATCTCCTTCCGTTCGGCCGCAATGGCAAGAAGCTTGTGCATCTTGTCTGTTCGTCGCGGTCAATGGGAAAAGGCGCTTATCTGCAATCTAGGTGTTTCTGCGTGCTGCGCCCGCCCAAAGAGTGCCCGGGTGAAAACGACAACGCAGGCATGTCGGGTGCCCCTGTCTGCACCAGCACAGCAATTTTTGAGCAAATATCTCCTTCCATTCGGCCGCAATGGCAAGAAGCTTGTGCATCCTCTCTGTTCGTCGCGGTCAATGGGAAAAGGCGCTTATCTGCAATCTAGGTGTTTCTGCGTGATGCGCCCGCCCAAAGAGTGCCCGAGTGAAAACGACAACGCAGGCATGTCGGGTGCCACTGTCTGCACCAGCACAGCAAGTTTTGAGCAAATATCTCCTTCCGTTCGGCCGCAATGGCAAGAAGCTTGTACATCTTGTCTGTTCGTCGCGGTCAATGGGAAAAGGCGCTTATCTGCAATCTAGGTGTTTCTGCGTGCTGCGCCCGCCCAAAGAGTGCCCGGGTTAAATCGACAACGCAGGCATGTCGGGTGCCACTGTCTGCACCAGCACAGCAAGTTTTGAGCAAATATCTCCTTCCGTTCGGCCTCAATGGTAAGAAGCTTGTGCATCTTCTCTGTTCGTCGCGGTCAATGAGAAAAGGCGCTTATCTGCAATCTAGGTGTTTCTGCGTGCTGCGCCCGCCCAAAGAGTGCCCGGGTGAAAACGACAACGCAGGCATGTCGGGTGCCACTGTCTGCACCAGCACAGCAAGTTTTGAGCAAATATCTCCTTCCGTTCGGCCGCAATGGCAAGAAGCTTGTGCATCTTCTCTGTTCGTCGCGGTCAATGGGAAAAGGCGCTTATCTGCAATCTAGGTGTTTCTGCGTGCTGCGCCCGCCAAAAGAGTGCCCGGGTTAAATCGACAACGCAGGCATGTCGGGTGCCACTGTCTGCACCAGCACAGCAAGTTTTGAGCAAATATCTCCTTCCGTTCGGCCTCAATGGTAAGAAGCTTGTGCATCTTCTCTGTTCGTCGCGGTCAATGAGAAAAGGCGCTTATCTGCAATCTAGGTGTTTCTGCGTGCTGCGCCCGCCCAAAGAGTGCCCGGGTGAAAACGACAACGCAGGCATGTCGGGTGCCACTGTCTGCACCAGCACAGCAAGTTTTGAGCAAATATCTCCTTCCGTTCGGCCACAATGGCAAGAAGCTTGTGCATCCTCTCTGTTCGTCGCGGTCAATGGGAAAAGGCGCTTATCTGCAATCTAGGTGTTTCTGCGTGCTGCGCCCGCCCAAAGAGTGCCCGGGTGAAAACGACAACGCAGGCATGTCGGGTGCCACTGTCTGCACCAGCACAGCAAGTTTTGAGCAAATATCTCCTTCCATTCGGCCGCAATGGCAAGAAGCTTGTGCATCCTCTCTGTTCGTCGCGGTCAATGGGAAAAGGCGCTTATCTGCAATCTAGGTGTTTCTGCGTGCTGCGCCCGCCCAAAGAGTGCCCGGGTGAAAACGACAACGCAGGCATGTCGGGTGCCACTGTCTGCACCAGCACAGCAAGTTTTGAGCAAATATCTCCTTCCGTTCGGCCGCAATGGCAAGAAGCTTGTGCATCCTCTCTGTTCGTCGCGGTCAATGGGAAAAGGCGCTTATCTGCAATCTAGGTGTTTCTGCGTGCTGCGCCCGCCCAAAGAGTGCCCGGGTTAAATCGACAACGCAGGCATGTCGGGTGCCACTGTCTGCACCAGCACAGCAAGTTTTGAGCAAATATCTCCTTCCGTTCGGCCTCAATGGTAAGAAGCTTGTGCATCTTCTCTGTTCGTCGCGGTCAATGAGAAAAGGCGCTTATCTGCAATCTAGGTGTTTCTGCGTGCTGCGCCCGCCCAAAGAGTGCCCGGGTGAAAACGACAACGCAGGCATGTCGGGTGCCAATGTCTGCACCAGCACAGCAAGTTTTTAGCAAATATCTCCTTCCGTTCGGCCGCAATGGCAAGAAGCTTGTGCATCCTCTCTGTTCGTCGCGGTCAATGGGAAAAGGCGCTTATCTGCAATCTAGGTGTTTCTGCGTGCTGCGCCCGCCCAAAGAGTGCCCGGGTGAAAACGACAACGCAGGCATGTCGGGTGCCACTGTCTGCACCAGCACAGCAAATTTTGAGCAAATATCTCCTTCCGTTCGTCCGCAATGGCAAGAAGCTTGTACATCTTGTCTGTTCGTCGCGGTCAATGGGAAAAGGAGCTTATCTGCAATCTAGGTGTTTCTGCGTGCTGCGCCCGCCCAAAGAGTGCCCGGGTTAAATCGACAACGCAGGCATGTCGAGTGCCACTGTCTGCACCAGCACAGCAAGTTTTGAGCAAATATCTCCTTCCGTTCGGCCGCAATGGCAAGAAGCTTGTGCATCTTCTATGTTCGTCGCAGTCAATGGGAAAAGGCGCTTATCTGCAATCTAGGTGTTTCTGCGTGCTGCGCCCGCCCAAAGAGTGCCCGGGTGAAAACGACAACGCAGGCATGTCGGGTGCCACTGTCTGCACCAGCACAGCAAGTTTTGAGCAAATATCTCCTTCCGTTCGGCCTCAATGGTAAGAAGCTTGTGCATCTTCTCTGTTCGTCGCGGTCAATGAGAAAAGGCGCTAATCTGCAATCTAGGTGTTTCTGCGTGCTGCGCCCGCCCAAAGAGTGCCCGGGTGAAAACGACAACGCAGGCATGTCGGGTGCCACTGTCTGCACCAGCACAGCAAGTTTTGAGCAAATATCTCCTTCCGTTCGGCCGCAATGGCAAGAAGCTTGTGCATCTTCTCTGTTCGTCGCGGTCAATGGGAAAAGGCGCTTATCTGCAATCTAGGTGTTTCTGCGTGCTGCGCCCGCCCAAAGAGTGCCCGGGTGAAAACGACAACGCAGGCATGTCGGGTGCCACTGTCTGCACCAGCACAGCAATTTTTGAGCAAATATCTCCTTCCATTCGGCCGCAATGGCAAGAAGCTTGTGCATCCTCTCTGTTCGTCGCGGTCAATGGGAAAAGGCGCTTATCTGCAATCTAGGTGTTTCTGCGTGCTGCGCCCGCCCAAAGAGTGCCCGGGTTAAATCGACAACGCAGGCATGTCGGGTGCCACTGTCTGCACCAGCACAGCAAGTTTTGAGCAAATATCTCCTTCCGTTCGGCCGCAATGGCAAGAAGCTTGTACATCTTGTCTGTTCGTCGCGGTCAATGGGAAAAGGCGCTTATCTGCAATCTAGGTGTTTCTGCGTGCTGCGCCAACCCAAAGAGTGCCCGGGTGAAAACGACAACGCAGGCATGTCGGGTGCCCCTGTCTGCACCAGCACAGCAATTTTTGAGCAAATATCTCCTTCCATTCGGCCGCAATGGCAAGAAGCTTGTGCATCCTCTCTGTTCGTCGCGGTCAATGGGAAAAGGCGCTTATCTGCAATCTAGGTGTTTCTGCGTGCTGCGCCCGCCCAAAGAGTGCCCGGGTGAAAACGACAACGCAGGCATGTCGGGTGCCACTGTCTGCACCAGCACAGCAAGTTTTGAGCAAATATCTCCTTCCGTTCGGCCGCAATGGCAAGAAGCTTGTGCATCTTCTCTGTTCGTCGCGGTCAATGGGAAAAGGCGCTTATCTGCAATCTAGGTGTTTCTGCGTGCTGCGCCCGCCCAAAGAGTGCCCGGGTGAAAACGACAACGCAGGCATGTCGGGTGCCACTGTCTGCACCAGCACAGCAAGTTTTGAGCAAATATCTCCTTCCGTTCGGCCTCAATGGTAAGAAGCTTGTGCATCTTCTCTGTTCGTCGCGGTCAATGAGAAAAGGCGCTTATCTGCAATCTAGGTGTTTCTGCGTGCTGCGCCCGCCCAAAGAGTGCCCGGGTGAAAACGACAACGCAAGCATGTCGGGTGCCACTGTCTGCACCAGCACAGCAAGTTTTGAGCAAATATCTCCTTCCGTTCGGCCGCAATGGCAAGAAGCTTGTGCATCCTCTCTGTTCGTCGCGGTCAATGGGAAAAGGCGCTTATCTGCAATCTAGGTGTTTCTGCGTGCTGCGCCCGCCCAAAGAGTGCCCGGGTGAAAACGACAACGCAGGCATGTCGGGTGCCACTGTCTGCACCAGCACAGCAAGTTTTGAGCAAATATCTCCTTCCGTTCGGCCGCAATGGCAAGAAGCTTGTGCATCCTCTCTGTTCGTCGCGGTCAATGGGAAAAGGCGCTTATCTGCAATCTAGGTGTTTCTGCGTGCTGCGCCCGCCCAAAGAGTGCCCGGGTTAAATCGACAACGCAGGCATGTCGGGTGCCACTGTCTGCACCAGCACAGCAAGTTTTGAGCAAATATCTCCTTCCGTTCGGCCTCAATGGTAAGAAGCTTGTGCATCTTCTCTGTTCGTCGCGGTCAATGAGAAAAGGCGCTTATCTGCAATCTAGGTGTTTCTGCGTGCTGCGCCCGCCCAAAGAGTGCCCGGGTGAAAACGACAACGCAGGCATGTCGGGTGCCACTGTCTGCACCAGCACAGCAAGTTTTTAGCAAATATCTCCTTCCGTTCGGCCGCAATGGCAAGAAGCTTGTGCATCCTCTCTGTTCTTCGCGGTCAATGGGAAAAGGCGCTTATCTGCAATCTAGGTGTTTCTGCGTGCTGCGCCCGCCCAAAGAGTGCCCGGGTGAAAACGACAACGCAGGCATGTCGGGTGCCACTGTCTGCACCAGCACAGCAAATTTTGAGCAAATATCTCCTTCCGTTCGGCCGCAATGGCAAGAAGCTTGTACATCTTGTCTGTTCGTCGCGGTCAATGGGAAAAGGCGCTTATCTGCAATCTAGGTGTTTCTGCGTGCTGCGCCCGCCCAAAGAGTGCCCGGGTGAAAACGACAACGCAGGCATGTCGGGTGCCCCTGTCTGCACCAGCACAGCAATTTTTGAGCAAATATCTCCTTCCATTCGGCCGCAATGGCAAGAAGCTTGTGCATCCTCTCTGTTCGTCGCGGTCAATGGGAAAAGGCGCTTATCTGCAATCTAGGTGTTTCTGCGTGCTGCGCCCGCCCAAAGAGTGCCCGGGTGAAAACGACAACGCAGGCATGTCGGGTGCCACTGTCTGCACCAGCACAGCAAGTTTTGAGCAAATATCTCCTTCCGTTCGGCCGCAATGGCAAGAAGCTTGTGCATCCTCTCTGTTCGTCGCGGTCAATGGGAAAAGGCGCTTATCTGCAATCTAGGTGTTTCTGCGTGCTGCGCCCGCCCAAAGAGTGCCCGGGTTAAATCGACAACGCAGGCATGTCGGGTGCCACTGTCTGCACCAGCACAGCAAGTTTTGAGCAAATATCTCCTTCCGTTCGGCCTCAATGGTAAGAAGCTTGTGCATCTTCTCTGTTCGTCGCGGTCAATGAGAAAAGGCGCTTATCTGCAATCTAGGTGTTTCTGCGTGCTGCGCCCGCCCAAAGAGTGCCCGGGTGAAAACGACAACGCAGGCATGTCGGGTGCCACTGTCTGCACCAGCACAGCAAGTTTTTAGCAAATATCTCCTTCCGTTCGGCCGCAATGGCAAGAAGCTTGTGCATCCTCTCTGTTCGTCGCGGTCAATGGGAAAAGGCGCTTATCTGCAATCTAGGTGTTTCTGCGTGCTGCGCCCGCCCAAAGAGTGCCCGGGTGAAAACGACAACGCAGGCATGTCGGGTGCCACTGTCTGCACCAGCACAGCAAATTTTGAGCAAATATCTCCTTCCGTTCGGCCGCAATGGCAAGAAGCTTGTACATCTTGTCTGTTCGTCGCGGTCAATGGGAAAAGGCGCTTATCTGCAATCTAGGTGTTTCTGCGTGCTGCGCCCGCCCAAAGAGTGCCCGGGTGAAAACGACAACGCAGGCATGTCGGGTGCCCCTGTCTGCACCAGCACAGCAATTTTTGAGCAAATATCTCCTTCCATTCGGCCGCAATGGCAAGAAGCTTGTGCATCCTCTCTGTTCGTCGCGGTCAATGGGAAAAGGCGCTTATCTGCAATCTAGGTGTTTCTGCGTGCTGCGCCCGCCCAAAGAGTGCCCGGGTGAAAACGACAACGCAGGCATGTCGGGTGCCACTGTCTGCACCAGCACAGCAAGTTTTGAGCAAATATCTCCTTCCGTTCGGCCGCAATGGCAAGAAGCTTGTGCATCCTCTCTGTTCGTCGCGGTCAATGGGAAAAGGCGCTTATCTGCAATCTAGGTGTTTCTGCGTGCTGCGCCCGCCCAAAGAGTGCCCGGGTGAAAACGACAACGCAGGCATGTCGGGTGCCACTGTCTGCACCAGCACAGCAAGTTTTGAGCAAATATCTCCTTCCGTTCGGCCGCAATGGCAAGAAGCTTGTGCATCCTCTCTGTTCGTCGCGGTCAATGGGAAAAGGCGCTTATCTGCAATCTAGGTGTTTCTGCGTGCTGCGCCCGCCCAAAGAGTGCCCGGGTGAAAACGACAACGCAGGCATGTCGGGTGCCACTGTCTGCACCAGCACAGCAAGTTTTGAGCAAATATCTCCTTCCGTTCGGCCGCAATGGCAAGAAGCTTGTGCATCTTCTCTGTTCGTCGCGGTCAATGGGAAAAGGCGCTTATCTGCAATCTAGGTGTTTCTGCGAGCTGCGCCCGCCCAAAGAGTGCCCGGGTGAAAACGACAACGCAGGCATGTTGGGTGCCACTGTCTGCACCAGCACAGCAAGTTTTGAGCAAATATCTCCTTCCGTTCGGCCGCAATGGCAAGAAGCTTGTGCATCTTCTCTGTTCGTCGCGGTCAATGGGAAAAGGCGCTTATCTGCAATCTAGGTGTTTCTGCGTGCTGCGCCCGCCCAAAGAGTGCCCGGGTTAAATCGACAACGCAGGCATGTCGGGTGCCACTGTCTGCACCAGCACAGCAAGTTTTGAGCAAATATCTCCTTCCGTTCGGCCTCAATGGTAAGAAGCTTGTGCATCTTCTCTGTTCGTCGCGGTCAATGAGAAAAGGCGCTTATCTGCAATCTAGGTGTTTCTGCGTTCTGCGCCCGCCCAAAGAGTGCCCGGGTGAAAACGACAACGCAGGCATGTCGGGTGCCACTGTCTGCACCAGCACAGCAAGTTTTGAGCAAATATCTCCTTCCGTTCGGCCGCAATGGCAAGAAGCTTGTGCATCCTCTCTGTTCGTCGCGGTCAATGGGAAAAGGCGCTTATCTGCAATCTAGGTGTTTCTGCGTGCTGCGCCCGCCCAAAGAGTGCCCGGGTGAAAACGACAACGCAGGCATGTCGGGTGCCACTGTCTGCACCAGCACAGCAAGTTTTGAGCAAATATCTCCTTCCGTTCGGCCGCAATGGCAAGAAGCTTGTGCATCTTGTCTGTTCGTCGCGGTCAATGGGAAAAGGCGCTTATCTGCAATCTAGGTGTTTCTGCGTGCTGCGCCCGCCCAAAGAGTGCCCTGGTGAAAACGACAACGCAGGCATGTCGGGTGCCCCTGTCTGCACCAGCACAGCAATTTTTGAGCAAATATCTCCTTCCATTCGGCCGCAATGGCAAGAAGCTTGTGCATCTTCTCTGTTCGTCGCGGTCAATGGGAAAAGGCGCTTATCTGCAATCTAGGTGTTTCTGCGTGCTGCGCCCGCCCAAAGAGTGCCCGGGTGAAAACGACAACGCAGGCATGTCGGGTGCCACTGTCTGCACCAGCACAGCAAGTTTTGAGCAAATATCTCCTTCCGTTCGGCCTCAATGGTAAGAAGCTTGAGCATCTTCTCTGTTCGTCGCGGTCAATGAGAAAAGGCGCTTATCTGCAATCTAGGTGTTTCTGCGTGCTGCGCCCGCCCAAAGAGTGCCCGGGTGAAAACGACAACGCAGGCATGTCGGGTGCCACTGTCTGCACCAGCACAGCAAGTTTTGAGCAAATATCTCCTTCCGTTCGGCTGCAATGGCAAGAAGCTTGTGCATCCTCTCTGTTCGTCGCGGTCAATGGGAAAAGGCGCTTATCTGCAATCTAGGTGTTTCTGCGTGCTGCGCCCGCCCAAAGAGTGCCCGGGTGAAAACGACAACGCAGGCATGTCGGGTGCCACTGTCTGCACCAGCACAGCAAGTTTTGAGCAAATATCTCCTTCCGTTCGGCCGCAATGGCAAGAAGCTTGTGCATCCTCTCTGTTCGTCGCGGTCAATGGGAAAAGGCGCTTATCTGCAATCTAGGTGTTTCTGCGTGCTGCGCCCGCCCAAAGAGTGCCCGGGTGAAAACGACAACGCAGGCATGTCGGGTGCCACTGTCTGCACCAGCACAGCAAGTTTTGAGCAAATATCTCCTTCCGTTCGGCCTCAATGGTAAGAAGCTTGTGCATCTTCTCTGTTCGTCGCGGTCAATGAGAAAAGGCGCTTATCTGCAATCTAGGTGTTTCTGCGTGCTGCGCCCGCCCAAAGAGTGCCCGGGTGAAAACGACAACGCAGGCATGTCGGGTGCCACTGTCTGCACCAGCACAGCAAGTTTTGAGCAAATATCTCCTTCCGTTCGGCCGCAATGGCAAGAAGCTTGTGCATCCTCTCTGTTCGTCGCGGTCAATGGGAAAAGGCGCTTATCTGCAATCTAGGTGTTTCTGCGTGCTGCGCCCGCCCAAAGAGTGCCCGGGTGAAAACGACAACGCAGGCATGTCGGGTGCCACTGTCTGCACCAGCAGAGCAAGTTTTGAGCAAATATCTCCTTCCGTTCGGCCGCAATGGCAAGAAGCTTGTGCATCTTGTCTGTTCGTCGCGGTCAATGGGAAAAGGCGCTTATCTGCAATCTAGGTGTTTCTGCGTGCTGCGCCCGCCCAAAGAGTGCCCGGGTGAAAACGACAACGCAGGCATGTCGGGTGCCCCTGTCTGCACCAGCACAGCAATTTTTGAGCAAATATCTCCTTCCATTCGGCCGCAATGGCAAGAAGCTTGTGCATCCTCTCTGTTCGTCGCGGTCAATGGGAAAAGGCGCTTATCTGCAATCTAGGTGTTTCTGCGTGATGCGCCCGCCCAAAGAGTGCCCGAGTGAAAACGACAACGCAGGCATGTCGGGTGCCACTGTCTGCACCAGCACAGCAAGTTTTGAGCAAATATCTCCTTCCGTTCGGCCGCAATGGCAAGAAGCTTGTACATCTTGTCTGTTCGTCGCGGTCAATGGGAAAAGGCGCTTATCTGCAATCTAGGTGTTTCTGCGTGCTGCGCCCGCCCAAAGAGTGCCCGGGTTAAATCGACAACGCAGGCATGTCGGGTGCCACTGTCTGCACCAGCACAGCAAGTTTTGAGCAAATATCTCCTTCCGTTCGGCCACAATGGCAAGAAGCTTGTGCATCCTCTCTGTTCGTCGCGGTCAATGGGAAAAGGCGCTTATCTGCAATCTAGGTGTTTCTGCGTGCTGCGCCCGCCCAAAGAGTGCCCGGGTGAAAACGACAACGCAGGCATGTCGGGTGCCACTGTCTGCACCAGCACAGCAAGTTTTGAGCAAATATCTCCTTCCATTCGGCCGCAATGGCAAGAAGCTTGTGCATCCTCTCTGTTCGTCGCGGTCAATGGGAAAAGGCGCTTATCTGCAATCTAGGTGTTTCTGCGTGCTGCGCCCGCCCAAAGAGTGCCCGGGTGAAAACGACAACGCAGGCATGTCGGGTGCCACTGTCTGCACCAGCACAGCAAGTTTTGAGCAAATATCTCCTTCCGTTCGGCCGCAATGGCAAGAAGCTTGTGCATCCTCTCTGTTCGTCGCGGTCAATGGGAAAAGGCGCTTATCTGCAATCTAGGTGTTTCTGCGTGCTGCGCCCGCCCAAAGAGTGCCCGGGTTAAATCGACAACGCAGGCATGTCGGGTGCCACTGTCTGCACCAGCACAGCAAGTTTTGAGCAAATATCTCCTTCCGTTCGGCCTCAATGGTAAGAAGCTTGTGCATCTTCTCTGTTCGTCGCGGTCAATGAGAAAAGGCGCTTATCTGCAATCTAGGTGTTTCTGCGTGCTGCGCCCGCCCAAAGAGTGCCCGGGTGAAAACGACAACGCAGGCATGTCGGGTGCCACTGTCTGCACCAGCACAGCAAGTTTTTAGCAAATATCTCCTTCCGTTCGGCCGCAATGGCAAGAAGCTTGTGCATCCTCTCTGTTCGTCGCGGTCAATGGGAAAAGGCGCTTATCTGCAATCTAGGTGTTTCTGCGTGCTGCGCCCGCCCAAAGAGTGCCCGGGTGAAAACGACAACGCAGGCATGTCGGGTGCCACTGTCTGCACCAGCACAGCAAATTTTGAGCAAATATCTCCTTCCGTTCGTCCGCAATGGCAAGAAGCTTGTACATCTTGTCTGTTCGTCGCGGTCAATGGGAAAAGGAGCTTATCTGCAATCTAGGTGTTTCTGCGTGCTGCGCCCGCCCAAAGAGTGCCCGGGTTAAATCGACAACGCAGGCATGTCGAGTGCCACTGTCTGCACCAGCACAGCAAGTTTTGAGCAAATATCTCCTTCCGTTCGGCCGCAATGGCAAGAAGCTTGTGCATCTTCTATGTTCGTCGCAGTCAATGGGAAAAGGCGCTTATCTGCAATCTAGGTGTTTCTGCGTGCTGCGCCCGCCCAAAGAGTGCCCGGGTGAAAACGACAACGCAGGCATGTCGGGTGCCACTGTCTGCACCAGCACAGCAAGTTTTGAGCAAATATCTCCTTCCGTTCGGCCGCAATGGCAAGAAGCTTGTGCATCTTGTCTGTTCGTCGCGGTCAATGGGAAAAGGCGCTTATCTGCAATCTAGGTGTTTCTGCGTGCTGCGCCCGCCCAAAGAGTGCCCGGGTGAAAACGACAACGCAGGCATGTCGGGTGCCACTGTCTGCACCAGCACAGCAAGTTTTGAGCAAATATCTCCTTCCGTTCGGCCGCAATGGCAAGAAGCTTGTGCATCTTGTCTGTTCGTCGCGGTCAATGGGAAAAGGCGCTTATCTGCAATCTAGGTGTTTCTGCGTGCTGCGCCCGCCCAAAGAGTGCCCGGGTGAAAACGACAACGCAGGCATGTCGGGTGCCCCTGTCTGCACCAGCACAGCAATTTTTGAGCAAATATCTCCTTCCATTCGGCCGCAATGGCAAGAAGCTTGTGCATCCTCTCTGTTCGTCGCGGTCAATGGGAAAAGGCGCTTATCTGCAATCTAGGTGTTTCTGCGTGCTGCGCCCGCCCAAAGAGTGCCCGGGTGAAAACAACAACGCAGTCATGTCGGGTGCCACTGTCTGCACCAGCACAGCAAGTTTTGAGCAAATATCTCCTTCCGTTCGGCCTCAATGGTAAGAAGCTTGTGCATCTTCTCTGTTCGTCGCGGTCAATGAGAAAAGGCGCTAATCTGCAATCTAGGTGTTTCTGCGTGCTGCGCCCGCCCAAAGAGTGCCCGGGTGAAAACGACAACGCAGGCATGTCGGGTGCCACTGTCTGCACCAGCACAGCAAGTTTTGAGCAAATATCTCCTTCCGTTCGGCCGCAATGGCAAGAAGCTTGTGCATCCTCTCTGTTCGTCGCGGTCAATGGGAAAAGGCGCTTATCTGCAATCTAGGTGTTTCTGCGTGCTGCGCCCGCCCAAAGAGTGCCCGGGTGAAAACGACAACGCAGGCATGTCGGGTGCCACTGTCTGCACCAGCACAGCAATTTTTGAGCAAATATCTCCTTCCATTCGGCCGCAATGGCAAGAAGCTTGTGCATCCTCTCTGTTCGTCGCGGTCAATGGGAAAAGGCGCTTATCTGCAATCTAGGTGTTTCTGCGTGCTGCGCCCGCCCAAAGAGTGCCCGGGTTAAATCGACAACGCAGGCATGTCGGGTGCCACTGTCTGCACCAGCACAGCAAGTTTTGAGCAAATATCTCCTTCCGTTCGGCCGCAATGGCAAGAAGCTTGTACATCTTGTCTGTTCGTCGCGGTCAATGGGAAAAGGCGCTTATCTGCAATCTAGGTGTTTCTGCGTGCTGCGCCAACCCAAAGAGTGCCCGGGTGAAAACGACAACGCAGGCATGTCGGGTGCCCCTGTCTGCACCAGCACAGCAATTTTTGAGCAAATATCTCCTTCCATTCGGCCGCAATGGCAAGAAGCTTGTGCATCCTCTCTGTTCGTCGCGGTCAATGGGAAAAGGCGCTTATCTGCAATCTAGGTGTTTCTGCGTGCTGCGCCCGCCCAAAGAGTGCCCGGGTGAAAACGACAACGCAGGCATGTCGGGTGCCACTGTCTGCACCAGCACAGCAAGTTTTGAGCAAATATCTCCTTCCGTTCGGCCGCAATGGCAAGAAGCTTGTGCATCTTCTCTGTTCGTCGCGGTCAATGGGAAAAGGCGCTTATCTGCAATCTAGGTGTTTCTGCGTGCTGCGCCCGCCCAAAGAGTGCCCGGGTGAAAACGACAACGCAGGCATGTCGGGTGCCACTGTCTGCACCAGCACAGCAAGTTTTGAGCAAATATCTCCTTCCGTTCGGCCTCAATGGTAAGAAGCTTGTGCATCTTCTCTGTTCGTCGCGGTCAATGAGAAAAGGCGCTTATCTGCAATCTAGGTGTTTCTGCGTGCTGCGCCCGCCCAAAGAGTGCCCGGGTGAAAACGACAACGCAGGCATGTCGGGTGCCACTGTCTGCACCAGCACAGCAAGTTTTGAGCAAATATCTCCTTCCGTTCGGCCGCAATGGCAAGAAGCTTGTGCATCCTCTCTGTTCGTCGCGGTCAATGGGAAAAGGCGCTTATCTGCAATCTAGGTGTTTCTGCGTGCTGCGCCCGCCCAAAGAGTGCCCGGGTGAAAACGACAACGCAGGCATGTCGGGTGCCACTGTCTGCACCAGCACAGCAAGTTTTGAGCAAATATCTCCTTCCGTTCGGCCGCAATGGCAAGAAGCTTGTGCATCCTCTCTGTTCGTCGCGGTCAATGGGAAAAGGCGCTTATCTGCAATCTAGGTGTTTCTGCGTGCTGCGCCCGCCCAAAGAGTGCCCGGGTTAAATCGACAACGCAGGCATGTCGGGTGCCACTGTCTGCACCAGCACAGCAAGTTTTGAGCAAATATCTCCTTCCGTTCGGCCTCAATGGTAAGAAGCTTGTGCATCTTCTCTGTTCGTCGCGGTCAATGAGAAAAGGCGCTTATCTGCAATCTAGGTGTTTCTGCGTGCTGCGCCCGCCCAAAGAGTGCCCGGGTGAAAACGACAACGCAGGCATGTCGGGTGCCACTGTCTGCACCAGCACAGCAAGTTTTTAGCAAATATCTCCTTCCGTTCGGCCGCAATGGCAAGAAGCTTGTGCATCCTCTCTGTTCTTCGCGGTCAATGGGAAAAGGCGCTTATCTGCAATCTAGGTGTTTCTGCGTGCTGCGCCCGCCCAAAGAGTGCCCGGGTGAAAACGACAACGCAGGCATGTCGGGTGCCACTGTCTGCACCAGCACAGCAAATTTTGAGCAAATATCTCCTTCCGTTCGGCCGCAATGGCAAGAAGCTTGTACATCTTGTCTGTTCGTCGCGGTCAATGGGAAAAGGCGCTTATCTGCAATCTAGGTGTTTCTGCGTGCTGCGCCCGCCCAAAGAGTGCCCGGGTTAAATCGACAACGCAGGCATGTCGGGTGCCACTGTCTGCACCAGCACAGCAAGTTTTGAGCAAATATCTCCTTCCGTTCGGCCTCAATGGTAAGAAGCTTGTGCATCTTCTCTGTTCGTCGCAGTCAATGGGAAAAGGCGCTTATCTGCAATCTAGGTGTTTCTGCGTGCTGCGCCCGCCCAAAGAGTGCCCGGGTGAAAACGACAACGCAGGCATGTCGGGTGCCCCTGTCTGCACCAGCACAGCAAGTTTTGAGCAAATATCTCCTTCCGTTCGGCCGCATTGGCAAGAAGCTTGTGCATCTTCTCTGTTCGTCGCGGTCAATGGGAAAAGGCGCTTATCTGCAATCTAGGTGTTTCTGCGTGCTGCGCCCGCCCAAAGAGTGCCCGGGTGAAAACGACAACGCAGGCATGTCGGGTGCCACTGTCTGCACCAGCACAGCAAGTTTTGAGCAAATATCTCCTTCCGTTCGGCCGCAATGGCAAGAAGCTTGTGCATCTTCTCTGTTCGTCGCGGTCAATGAGAAAAGGCGCTTATCTGCAATCTAGGTGTTTCTGCGTGCTGCGCCCGCCCAAAGAGTGCCCGGGTGAAAACGACAACGCAGGCATGTCGGGTGCCACTGTCTGCACCAGCACAGCAAGTTTTGAGCAAATATCTCCGTCCGTTCGGCCGCAATGGCAAGAAGCTTGTGCATCCTCTCTGTTCGTCGCGGTCAATGGGAAAAGGCGCTTATCTGCAATCTAGGTGTTTCTGCGTGCTGCGCCCGCCCAAAGAGTGCCCGGGTGAAAACGACAACGCAGGCATGTGGGGTGCCACTGTCTGCACCAGCACAGCAAGTTTTGAGCAAATATCTCCTTCCGTTCGGCCGCAATGGCAAGAAGCTTGTGCATCTTGTCTGTTCGTCGCGGTCAATGGAAAAAGGCGCTTATCTGCAATCTAGGTGTTTCTGCGTGCTGCGCCCGCCCAAAGAGTGCCCGGGTGAAAACGACAACGCAGGCATGTCGGGTGCCCCTGTCTGCACCAGCACAGCAAGTTTTGAGCAAATATCTCCTTCCATTCGGCCGCATAGGCAAGAAGCTTGTGCATCTTCTCTGTTCGTCGCGGTCAATGGGAAAAGGCGCTTATCTGCAATCTAGGTGTTTCTGCGTGCTGCGCCCGCCCAAAGAGTGCCCGGGTGAAAACGACAACGCAGGCATGTCGGGTGCCAATGTCTGCACCAGCACAGCAAGTTTTGAGCAAATATCTCCTTCCGTTCGGCCGCAATGGCAAGAAGCTTGTGCATCTTCTCTGTTCGTCGCGGTCAATGGGAAAAGGCGCTTATCTGCAATCTAGGTGTTTCTGCGTGCTGCGCCCGCCCAAAGAGTGCCCGGGTGAAAACGACAACGCAGGCATGTCGGGTGCCACTGTCTGCATCAGCACAGCAAGTTTTGAGCAAATATCTCCTTCCGTTCGGCCGCAATGGCAAGAAGCTTGTGCATCTTCTATGTTCGTCGCGGTCAATGGGAAAAGGCGCTTATCTGCAATCTAGGTGTTTCTGCGTGCTGCGCCCGCCCAAAGAGTGCCCGGGTGAAAACGACAACGCAGGCATGTCGGGTGCCACTGTCTGCACCAGCACAGCAAGTTTTGAGCAAATATCTCCTTCCGTTCGGCCGCAATGGAAAGAAGCTTGTGCATCTTCTCTGTTCGTCGCGGTCAATGGGAAAAGGCGCTTATCTGCAATCTAGGTGTTTCTGCGTGCTGCGCCCGCCCAAAGAGTGCCCGGGTGAAAACGACAACTCAGGCATGTCGGGTGCCACTGTCTGCACCAGCACAGCAAGTTTTGAGCAAATATCTCCTTCCGTTCGGCCGCAATGGCAAGAAGCTTGTGCATCCTCTCTGTTCGTCACGGTCAATGGGAAAAGGCGCTTATCTGCAATCTAGGTGTTTCTGCGTGCTAAGCCCGCCCAAAGAGTGCCCGGGTGAAAACGACAACGCAGGCATGTCGGGTGCCACAGTCTGCACCAGCACAGCAAGTTTTGAGCAAATATCTCCTTCCGTTCGGCCGCAATGGCAAGAAGCTTGTGCATCTTGTCTGTTCGTCGCGGTCAATGGGAAAAGGCGCTTATCTGCAATCTAGGTGTTTCTGCGTGCTGCGCCCGCCCAAAGAGTGCCCGGGTGAAAACGACAACGCAGGCATGTCGGGTGCCCCTGTCTGCACCAGCACAGCAATTTTTGAGCAAATATCTCCTTCCATTCGGCCGCAATGGCAAGAAGCTTGTGCATCCTCTCTGTTCGTCGCGGTCAATGGGAAAAGGCGCTTATCTGCAATCTAGGTGTTTCTGCGTGCTGCGCCGACCCAAAGAGTGCCCTGGTGAAAACGACAACGCAGGCATGTCGGGTGCCACTGTCTGCACCAGCACAGCAAGTTTTGAGCAAATATCTCCTTCCGTTCGGCCGCAATGGCAAGAAGCTTGTGCATCTTCTCTGTTCGTCGCGGTCAATGGGAAAAGGCGCTTATCTGCAATCTAGGTGTTTCTGCGTGCTGCGCCCGCCCAAAGAGTGCCCGGGTGAAAACGACAACGCAGGCATGTCGGGTGCCACTGTCTGCATCAGCACAGCAAGTTTTGAGCAAATATCTCCTTCCGTTCGGCCGCAATGGCAAGAAGCTTGTGCATCTTCTATGTTCGTCGCGGTCAATGGGAAAAGGCGCTTATCTGCAATCTAGGTGTTTCTGCGTGCTGCGCCCGCCCAAAGAGTGCCCGGGTGAAAACGACAACGCAGTCATGTCGGGTGCCACTGTCTGCACCAGCACAGCAAGTTTTGAGCAAATATCTCCTTCCGTTCGGCCGCAATGGCAAGAAGCTTGTGCATCTTGTCTGTTCGTCGCGGTCAATGGGAAAAGGCGCTTATCTGCAATCTAGGTGTTTCTGCGTGCTGCGCCCGCCCAAAGAGTGCCCGGGTGAAAACGACAACGCAGGCATGTCGGGTGCCACTGTCTGCACCAGCACAGCAAGTTTTGAGCAAATATCTCCTTCCGTTCGGCCGCAATGGCAAGAAGCTTGTGCATCCTCTCTGTTCGTCGCGGTCAATGGGAAAAGGCGCTTATCTGCAATCTAGGTGTTTCTGCGTGCTGCGCCCGCCCAAAGAGTGCCCGGGTTAAATCGACAACGCAGGCATGTCGGGTGCCACTGTCTGCACCAGCACAGCAAGTTTTGAGCAAATATCTCCTTCCGTTCGGCCGCAATGGCAAGAAGCTTGTGCATCCTCTCTGTTCGTCGCGGTCAATGGGTAAAGGCGCTTATCTGCAATCTAGGTGTTTCTGCGTGCTGCGCCCGCCCAAAGAGTGCCCGGGTGAAAACGACAACGCAGGCATGTCGGGTGCCACTGTCTGCACCAGCACAGCAAGTTTTGAGCAAATATCTCCTTCCGTTCGGCCGCAATGGCAAGAAGCTTGTGCATCCTCTCTGTTCGTCGCGGTCAATGGGAAAAGGCGCTTATCTGCAATCTAGGTGTTTCTGCGTGCTGCGCCCGCCCAAAGAGTGCCCGGGTGAAAACGACAACGCAGGCATGTCGGGTGCCACTGTCTGCACCAGCACAGCAAGTTTTGAGCAAATATCTCCTTCCGTTCGGCCGCAATGGCAAGAAGCTTGTGCATCTTGTCTGTTCGTCGCGGTCAATGGGAAAAGGCGCTTATCTGCAATCTAGGTGTTTCTGCGTGCTGCGCCCGCCCAAAGAGTGCCCGGGTGAAAACGACAACGCAGGCATGTCGGGTGCCACTGTCTGCACCAGCACAGCAAGTTTTGAGCAAATATCTCCTTCCGTTCGGCCGCAATGGCAAGAAGCTTGTGCATCTTGTCTGTTCGTCGCGGTCAATGGGAAAAGGCGCTTATCTGCAATCTAGGTGTTTCTGCGTGCTGCGCCCGCCCAAAGAGTGCCCGGGTGAAAACGACAACGCAGGCATGTCGGGTGCCCCTGTCTGCACCAGCACAGCAAGTTTTGAGCAAATATCTCCTTCCGTTCGGCCGCATTGGCAAGAAGCTTGTGCATCTTCTCTGTTCGTCGCGGTCAATGGGAAAAGGCGCTTATCTGCAATCTAGGTGTTTCTGCGTGCTGCGCCCGCCCAAAGAGTGCCCGGGTGAAAACGACAACGCAGGCATGTCGGGTGCCACTGTCTGCACCAGCACAGCAAGTTTTGAGCAAATATCTAATTCCGTTCGGCCGCAATGGCAAGAAGCTTGTGCATCTTCTCTGTTCGTCGCGGTCAATGAGAAAAGGCGCTTATCTGCAATCTAGGTGTTTCTGCGTGCTGCGCCCGCCCAAAGAGTGCCCGGGTGAAAACGACAACGCAGGCATGTCGGGTGCCACTGTCTGCACCAGCACAGCAAGTTTTGAGCAAATATCTCCTTCCGTTCGGCCGCAATGGCAAGAAGCTTGTGCATCCTCTCTGTTCGTCGCGGTCAATGGGAAAAGGCGCTTATCTGCAATCTAGGTGTTTCTGCGTGCTGCGCCCGCCCAAAGAGTGCCCGGGTGAAAACGACAACGCAGGCATGTGGGGTGCCACTGTCTGCACCAGCACAGCAAGTTTTGAGCAAATATCTCCTTCCGTTCGGCCGCAATGGCAAGAAGCTTGTGCATCTTGTCTGTTCGTCGCGGTCAATGGGAAAAGGCGCTTATCTGCAATCTAGGTGTTTCTGCGTGCTGCGCCCGCCCAAAGAGTGCCCGGGTGAAAACGACAACGCAGGCATGTCGGGTGCCCCTGTCTGCACCAGCACAGCAAGTTTTGAGCAAATATCTCCTTCCATTCGGCCGCATAGGCAAGAAGCTTGTGCATCTTCTCTGTTCGTCGCGGTCAATGGGAAAAGGCGCTTATCTGCAATCTAGGTGTTTCTGCGTGCTGCGCCCGCCCAAAGAGTGCCCGGGTGAAAACGACAACGCAGGCATGTCGGGTGCCACTGTCTGCACCAGCACAGCAAGTTTTGAGCAAATATCTCCTTCCGTTCGGCCGCAATGGCAAGAAGCTTGTGCATCTTCTCTGTTCGTCGCGGTCAATGGGAAAAGGCGCTTATCTGCAATCTAGGTGTTTCTGCGTGCTGCGCCCGCCCAAAGAGTGCCCGGGTGAAAACGACAACGCAGGCATGTCGGGTGCCACTGTCTGCATCAGCACAGCAAGTTTTGAGCAAATATCTCCTTCCGTTCGGCCGCAATGGCAAGAAGCTTGTGCATCTTCTATGTTCGTCGCGGTCAATGGGAAAAGGCGCTTATCTGCAATCTAGGTGTTTCTGCGTGCTGCGCCCGCCCAAAGAGTGCCCGGGTGAAAACGACAACGCAGGCATGTCGGGTGCCACTGTCTGCACCAGCACAGCAAGTTTTGAGCAAATATCTCCTTCCGTTCGGCCGCAATGGAAAGAAGCTTGTGCATCTTCTCTGTTCGTCGCGGTCAATGGGAAAAGGCGCTTATCTGCAATCTAGGTGTTTCTGCGTGCTAAGCCCGCCCAAAGAGTGCCCGGGTGAAAACGACAACGCAGGCATGTCGGGTGCCACTGTCTGCACCAGCACAGCAAGTTTTGAGCAAATATCTCCTTCCGTTCGGCCGCAATGGCAAGAAGCTTGTGCATCTTGTCTGTTCGTCGCGGTCAATGGGAAAAGGCGCTTATCTGCAATCTAGGTGTTTCTGCGTGCTGCGCCCGCCCAAAGAGTGCCCGGGTGAAAACGACAACGCAGGCATGTCGGGTGCCCCTGTCTGCACCAGCACAGCAATTTTTGAGCAAATATCTCCTTCCATTCGGCCGCAATGGCAAGAAGCTTGTGCATCCTCTCTGTTCGTCGCGGTCAATGGGAAAAGGCGCTTATCTGCAATCTAGGTGTTTCTGCGTGCTGCGCCGACCCAAAGAGTGCCCTGGTGAAAACGACAACGCAGGCATGTCGGGTGCCACTGTCTGCACCAGCACAGCAAGTTTTGAGCAAATATCTCCTTCCGTTCGGCCGCAATGGCAAGAAGCTTGTGCATCTTGTCTGTTCGTCGCGGTCAATGGGAAAAGGCGCTTATCTGCAATCTAGGTGTTTCTGCGTGCTGCGCCCGCCCAAAGAGTGCCCGGGTGAAAACGACAACGCAGGCATGTCGGGTGCCACTGTCTGCACCAGCACAGCAAGTTTTGAGCAAATATCTAATTCCGTTCGGCCGCAATGGCAAGAAGCTTGTGCATCTTCTCTGTTCGTCGCGGTCAATGGGAAAAGGCGCTTATCTGCAATCTAGGTGTTTCTGCGTGCTGCGCCCGCCCAAAGAGTGCCCGGGTGAAAACGACAACGCAGGCATGTCGGGTGCCACTGTCTGCACCAGCACAGCAAGTTTTGAGCAAATATCTCCTTCAGTTCGGCCGCAATGGCAAGAAGCTTGTGCATCTTCTCTGTTCGTCGCGGTCAATGGGAAAAGGCGCTTATCTGCAATCTAGGTGTTTCTGCGTGCTGCGCCCGCCCAAAGAGTGCCCGGGTGAAAACGACAACGCAGGCATGTCGGGTGCCACTGTCTGCACCAGCACAGCAAGTTTTGAGCAAATATCTCCTTCCGTTCGGCCGCAATGGCAAGAAGCTTGTGCATCTTCTCTGTTCGTCGGTGTCAATGGGAAAAGGCGCTTATCTGCAATCTAGGTGTTTCTGCGTGCTGCGCCCGCCCAAAGAGTGCCCGGGTGAAAACGACAACGCAGGCATGTCGGGTGCCACTGTCTGCATCAGCACAGCAAGTTTTGAGCAAATATCTCCTTCCGTTCGGCCGCAATGGCAAGAAGCTTGTGCATCTTCTATGTTCGTCGCGGTCAATGGGAAAAGGCGCTTATCTGCAATCTAGGTGTTTCTGCGTGCTGCGCCCGCCCAAAGAGTGCCCGGGTGAAAACGACAACGCAGTCACGTCGGGTGCCACTGTCTGCACCAGCACAGCAAGTTTTGAGCAAATATCTCCTTCCGTTCGGCCGCAATGGCAAGAAGCTTGTGCATCTTGTCTGTTCGTCGCGGTCAATGGGAAAAGGCGCTTATCTGCAATCTAGGTGTTTCTGCGTGCTGCGCCCGCCCAAAGAGTGCCCGGGTGAAAACGACAACGCAGGCATGTCGGGTGCCACTGTCTGCACCAGCACAGCAAGTTTTGAGCAAATATCTCCTTCCGTTCGGCCGCAATGGCAAGAAGCTTGTGCATCCTCTCTGTTCGTCGCGGTCAATGGGAAAAGGCGCTTATCTGCAATCTAGGTGTTTCTGCGTGCTGCGCCCGCCCAAAGAGTGCCCGGGTGAAAACGACAACGCAGGCATGTCGGGTGCCACTGTCTGCACCAGCACAGCAAGTTTTGAGCAAATAGCTCCTTCCGTTCGGCCGCAATGGCAAGAAGCTTGTGCATCCTCTCTGTTCGTCGCGGTCAAAGGGAAAAGGCGCTTATCTGCAATCTAGGTGTTTCTGCGTGCTGCGCCCGCCCAAAGAGTGCCCGGGTGAAAACGACAACGCAGGCATGTCGGGTGCCACTGTCTGCACCAGCACAGCAAGTTTTGAGCAAATATCTCCTTCCGTTCGGCCGCAATGGCAAGAAGCTTGTGCATCTTCTCTGTTCGTCGCGGTCAATGGGAAAAGGCGCTTATCTGCAATCTAGGTGTTTCTGCGTGCTGCGCCCGCCCAAAGAGTGCCCGGGTGAAAACGACAACGCAGGCATGTCGGGTGCCACTGTCTGCACCAGCACAGCAAGTTTTGAGCAAATATCTAATTCCGTTCGGCCGCAATGGCAAGAAGCTTGTGCATCTTCTCTGTTCGTCGCGGTCAATGGGAAAAGGCGCTTATCTGCAATCTAGGTGTTTCTGCGTGCTGCGCCCGCCCAAAGAGTGCCCGGGTGAAAACGACAACGCAGGCATGTCGGGTGCCACTGTCTGCACCAGCACAGCAAGTTTTGAGCAAATATCTCCTTCAGTTCGGCCGCAATGGCAAGAAGCTTGTGCATCTTCTCTGTTCGTCGCGGTCAATGGGAAAAGGCGCTTATCTGCAATCTAGGTGTTTCTGCGTGCTGCGCCCGCCCAAAGAGTGCCCGGGTGAAAACGACAACGCAGGCATGTCGGGTGCCACTGTCTGCACCAGCACAGCAAGTTTTGAGCAAATATCTCCTTCCGTTCGGCCGCAATGGCAAGAAGCTTGTGCATCTTCTCTGTTCGTCGCGGTCAATGGGAAAAGGAGCTTATCTGCAATCTAGGTGTTTCTGCGTGCTGCGCCCGCCCAAAGAGTGCCCGGGTGAAAACGACAACGCAGGCATGTCGGGTGCCACTGTCTGCACCAGCACAGCACGTTTTGAGCAAATATCTCCTTCCGTTCGGCCGCAATGGCAAGAAGCTTGTGCATCCTCTCTGTTCGTCGCGGTCAATGGGAAAAGGCGCTTATCTGCAATCTAGGTGTTTCTGCGTGCTGCGCCCGCCCAAAGAGTGCCCGGGTGAAAACGACAACGCAGGCATGTCGGGTGCCACTGTCTGCACCAGCACAGCAAGTTTTGAGCAAATATCTCCTTCCGTTCGGCCGCAATGGCAAGAAGCTTGTGCATCTTCTCTGTTCGTCGCGGTCAATGGGAAAAGGCGCTTATCTGCAATCTAGGTGTTTCTGCGTGCTGCGGCCGCCCAAAGAGTGCCCGGGTGAAAACGACAACGCAGGCATGTCGGGTGCCACTGTCTGCACCAGCACAGCAAGTTTTGAGCAAATATCTCCTTCCGTTCGGCCGCAATGGCAAGAAGCTTGTGCATCTTCTCTGTTCGTCGCGGTCAATGGGAAAAGGCGCTTATCTGCAATCTAGGTGTTTCTGCGTGCTGCGCCCGCCCAAAGAGTGCCCGGGTGAAAACGACAACGCAGGCATGTCGGGTGCCACTGTCTGCACCAGCACAGTAAGTTTTGAGCAAATATCTCCTTCCGTTCGACCGCAATGGCAAGAAGCTTGTGCATCTTCTCTGTTCGTCGCGGTCAATGGGAAAAGGCGCTTATCTGCAATCTAGGTGTTTCTGCGTGCTGCGCCCGCCCAAAGAGTGCCCGGGTGAAAACGACAACGCAGGCATGTCGGGTGCCACTGTCTGCACCAGCACAGCAAGTTTTGAGCAAATATCTCCTTCCGTTCGGCCGCAATGGCAAGAAGCTTGTGCATCCTCTCTGTTCGTCGCGGTCAATGGGAAAAGGCGCTTATCTGCAATCTAGGTGTTTCTGCGTGCTGCGCCCGCCCAAAGAGTGCCCGGGTGAAAACGACAACGCAGGCATGTCGGGTGCCACTGTCTGCACCAGCACAGCAAGTTTTGAGCAAATATCTCCTTCCGTTCGGCCGCAATGGCAAGAAGCTTGTGCATCTTGTCTGTTCGTCGCGGTCAATGGGAAAAGGCGCTTATCTGCAATCTAGGTGTTTCTGCGTGCTGCGCCCGCCCAAAGAGTGCCCGGGTGAAAACGACAACGCAGGCATGTCGGGTGCCCCTGTCTGCACCAGCACAGCAATTTTTGAGCAAATATCTCCTTCCATTCGGCCGCAATGGCAAGAAGCTTGTGCATCCTCTCTGTTCGTCGCGGTCAATGGGAAAAGGCGCTTATCTGCAATCTAGGTGTTTCTGCGTGCTGCGCCCGCCCAAAGAGTGCCCGGGTGAAAACGACAACGCAGGCATGTCGGGTGCCACTGTCTGCACCAGCACAGTAAGTTTTGAGCAAATATCTCCTTCCGTTCGACCGCAATGGCAAGAAGCTTGTGCATCTTCTCTGTTCGTCGCGGTCAATGGGAAAAGGCGCTTATCTGCAATCTAGGTGTTTCTGCGTGCTGCGCCCGCCCAAAGAGTGCCCGGGTGAAAACGACAACGCAGGCATGTCGGGTGCCACTGTCTGCACCAGCACAGCAAGTTTTGAGCAAATATCTCCTTCCGTTCGGCCGCAATGGCAAGAAGCTTGTGCATCCTCTCTGTTCGTCGCGGTCAATGGGAAAAGGCGCTTATCTGCAATCTAGGTGTTTCTGCGTGCTGCGCCCGCCCAAAGAGTGCCCGGGTGAAAACGACAACGCAGGCATGTCGGGTGCCACTGTCTGCACCAGCACAGCAAGTTTTGAGCAAATATCTCCTTCCGTTCGGCCGCAATGGCAAGAAGCTTGTGCATCTTGTCTGTTCGTCGCGGTCAATGGGAAAAGGCGCTTATCTGCAATCTAGGTGTTTCTGCGTGCTGCGCCCGCCCAAAGAGTGCCCGGGTGAAAACGACAACGCAGGCATGTCGGGTGCCCCTGTCTGCACCAGCACAGCAATTTTTGAGCAAATATCGCCTTCCATTCGGCCGCAATGGCAAGAAGCTTGTGCATCCTCTCTGTTCGTCGCGGTCAATGGGAAAAGGCGCTTATCTGCAATCTAGGTGTTTCTGCGTGCTGCGCCCGCCCAAAGAGTGCCCGGGTGAAAACGACAACGCAGGCATGTCGGGTGCCACTGTCTGCACCAGCACAGCAAGTTTTGAGCAAATATCTCCTTCCGTTCGGCCGCAATGGCAAGAAGCTTGTGCATCTTCTCTGTTCGTCGCGGTCAATGGGAAAAGGCGCTTATCTGCAATCTAGGTGTTTCTGCGTGCTGCGCCCGCCCAAAGAGTGCCCGGGTGAAAACGACAACGCAGGCATGTCGGGTGCCACTGTCTGCACCAGCACAGCAAGTTTTGAGCAAATATCTCCTTCCGTTCGGCCGCAATGGCAAGAAGCTTGTGCATCTTGTCTGTTCGTCGCGGTCAATGGGAAAAGGCGCTTATCTGCAATCTAGGTGTTTCTGCGTGCTGCGCCCGCCCAAAGAGTGCCCGGGTGAAAACGACAACGCAGGCATGTCGGGTGCCACTGTCTGCACCAGCACAGCAAGTTTTGAGCAAATATCTCCTTCCGTTCGGCCGCAATGGCAAGAAGCTTGTGCATCTTGTCTGTTCGTCGCGGTCAATGGGAAAAGGCGCTTATCTGCAATCTAGGTGTTTCTGCGTGCTGCGCCCGCCCAAAGAGTGCCCGGGTGAAAACGACAACGCAGGCATGTCGGGTGCCACTGTCTGCACCAGCACAGCAAGTTTTGAGCAAATATCTCCTTCCGTTCGGCCGCAATGGCAAGAAGCTTGTGCATCCTCTCTGTTCGTCGCGGTCAATGGGAAAAGGCGCTTATCTGCAATCTAGGTGTTTCTGCGTGCTGCGCCCGCCCAAAGAGTGCCCGGGTGAAAACGACAACGCAGGCATGTCGGGTGCCACTGTCTGCACCAGCACAGCAAGTTTTGAGCAAATATCTCCTTCCGTTCGGCCGCAATGGCAAGAAGCTTGTGCATCTTGTCTGTTCGTCGCGGTCAATGGGAAAAGGCGCTTATCTGCAATCTAGGTGTTTCTGCGTGCTGCGCCCGCCCAAAGAGTGCCCGGGTGAAAACGACAACGCAGGCATGTCGGGTGCCCCTGTCTGCACCAGCACAGCAATTTTTGAGCAAATATCGCCTTCCATTCGGCCGCAATGGCAAGAAGCTTGTGCATCCTCTCTGTTCGTCGCGGTCAATGGGAAAAGGCGCTTATCTGCAATCTAGGTGTTTCTGCGTGCTGCGCCCGCCCAAAGAGTGCCCGGGTGAAAACGACAACGCAGGCATGTCGGGTGCCACTGTCTGCACCAGCACAGCAAGTTTTGAGCAAATATCTCCTTCCGTTCGGCCGCAATGGCAAGAAGCTTGTGCATCCTCTCTGTTCGTCGCGGTCAATGGGAAAAGGCGCTTATCTGCAATCTAGGTGTTTCTGCGTGCTGCGCCCGCCCAAAGAGTGCCCGGGTGAAAACGACAACGCAGGCATGTCGGGTGCCACTGTCTGCACCAGCACAGCAAGTTTTGAGCAAATATCTCCTTCCGTTCGGCCGCAATGGCAAGAAGCTTGTGCATCTTCTCTGTTCGTCGCGGTCAATGGGAAAAGGCGCTTATCTGCAATCTAGGTGTTTCTGCGTGCTGCGCCCGCCCAAAAAGTGCCCGGGTTAAATCGACAACGCAGGCATGTCGGGTGCCACTGTCTGCACCAGCACAGCAAGTTTTGAGCAAATATCTCCTTCCGTTCGGCCTCAATGGTAAGAAGCTTGTGCATCTTCTCTGTTCGTCGCGGTCAATGAGAAAAGGCGCTTATCTGCAATCTAGGTGTTTCTGCGTGCTGCGCCCGCCCAATGAGTGCCCGGGTGAAAACGACAACGCAGGCATGTCGGGTGCCACTGTCTGCACCAGCACAGCAAGTTTTGAGCAAATATCTCCTTCCGTTCGGCCGCAATGGCAAGAAGCTTGTGCATCTTGTCTGTTCGTCGCGGTCAATGGGAAAAGGCGCTTATCTGCAATCTAGGTGTTTCTGCGTGCTGCGCCCGCCCAAAGAGTGCCCGGGTGAAAACGACAACGCAGGCATGTCGGGTGCCACTGTCTGCACCAGCACAGTAAGTTTTGAGCAAATATCTCCTTCCGTTCGACCGCAATGGCAAGAAGCTTGTGCATCTTCTCTGTTCGTCGCGGTCAATGGGAAAAGGCGCTTATCTGCAATCTAGGTGTTTCTGCGTGCTGCGCCCGCCCAAAGAGTGCCCGGGTGAAAACGACAACGCAGGCATGTCGGGTGCCACTGTCTGCACCAGCACAGCAAGTTTTGAGCAAATATCTCCTTCCGTTCGGCCGCAATGGCAAGAAGCTTGTGCATCCTCTCTGTTCGTCGCGGTCAATGGGAAAAGGCGCTTATCTGCAATCTAGGTGTTTCTGCGTGCTGCGCCCGCCCAAAGAGTGCCCGGGTGAAAACGACAACGCAGGCATGTCGGGTGCCACTGTCTGCACCAGCACAGCAAGTTTTGAGCAAATATCTCCTTCCGTTCGGCCGCAATGGCAAGAAGCTTGTGCATCTTGTCTGTTCGTCGCGGTCAATGGGAAAAGGCGCTTATCTGCAATCTAGGTGTTTCTGCGTGCTGCGCCCGCCCAAAGAGTGCCCGGGTGAAAACGACAACGCAGGCATGTCGGGTGCCCCTGTCTGCACCAGCACAGCAATTTTTGAGCAAATATCGCCTTCCATTCGGCCGCAATGGCAAGAAGCTTGTGCATCCTCTCTGTTCGTCGCGGTCAATGGGAAAAGGCGCTTATCTGCAATCTAGGTGTTTCTGCGTGCTGCGCCCGCCCAAAGAGTGCCCGGGTGAAAACGACAACGCAGACATGTCGGGTGCCACTGTCTGCACCAGCACAGCAAGTTTTGAGCAAATATCTCCTTCCGTTCGGCCGCAATGGCAAGAAGCTTGTGCATCTTCTCTGTTCGTCGCGGTCAATGGGAAAAGGCGCTTATCTGCAATCTAGGTGTTTCTGCGTGCTGCGCCCGCCCAAAGAGTGCCCGGGTGAAAACGACAACGCAGGCATGTCGGGTGCCACTGTCTGCACCAGCACAGCAAGTTTTGAGCAAATATCTCCTTCCGTTCGGCCGCAATGGCAAGAAGCTTGTGCATCTTGTCTGTTCGTCGCGGTCAATGGGAAAAGGCGCTTATCTGCAATCTAGGTGTTTCTGCGTGCTGCGCCCGCCCAAAGAGTGCCCGGGTGAAAACGACAACGCAGGCATGTCGGGTGCCACTGTCTGCACCAGCACAGCAAGTTTTGAGCAAATATCTCCTTCCGTTCGGCCGCAATGGCAAGAAGCTTGTGCATCTTGTCTGTTCGTCGCGGTCAATGGGAAAAGGCGCTTATCTGCAATCTAGGTGTTTCTGCGTGCTGCGCCCGCCCAAAGAGTGCCCGGGTGAAAACGACAACGCAGGCATGTCGGGTGCCACTGTCTGCACCAGCACAGCAAGTTTTGAGCAAATATCTCCTTCCGTTCGGCCGCAATGGCAAGAAGCTTGTGCATCTTCTCTGTTCGTCGCGGTCAATGGGAAAAGGCGCTTATCTGCAATCTAGGTGTTTCTGCGTGCTGCGCCCGCCCAAAGAGTGCCCGGGTGAAAACGACAACGCAGGCATGTCGGGTGCCCCTGTCTGCACCAGCACAGCAAGTTTTGAGCAAATATCTCCTTCCATTCGGCCGCATAGGCAAGAAGCTTGTGCATCCTCTCTGTTCGTCGCGGTCAATGGGAAAAGGCGCTTATCTGCAATCTAGGTGTTTCTGCGTGCTGCGCCCGCCCAAAGAGTGCCCGGGTGAAAACGACAACGCAGGCATGTCGGGTGCCACTGTCTGCACCAGCACAGCAAGTTTTGAGCAAATATCTCCTTCCGTTCGGCCGCAATGGCAAGAAGCTTGTGCATCTTGTCTGTTCGTCGCGGTCAATGGGAAAAGGCGCTTATCTGCAATCTAGGTGTTTCTGCGTGCTGCGCCCGCCCAAAGAGTGCCCGGGTGAAAACGACAACGCAGGCATGTCGGGTGCCACTGTCTGCACCAGCACAGCAAGTTTTGAGCAAATATCTCCTTCCGTTCGGCCGCAATGGCAAGAAGCTTGTGCATCTTGTCTGTTCGTCGCGGTCAATGGGAAAAGGCGCTTATCTGCAATCTAGGTGTTTCTGCGTGCTGCGCCCGCCCAAAGAGTGCCCGGGTGAAAACGACAACGCAGGCATGTCGGGTGCCCCTGTCTGCACCAGCACAGCAAGTTTTGAGCAAATATCTCCTTCCGTTCGGCCGCATTGGCAAGAAGCTTGTGCATCTTCTCTGTTCGTCGCGGTCAATGGGAAAAGGCGCTTATCTGCAATCTAGGTGTTTCTGCGTGCTGCGCCCGCCCAAAGAGTGCCCGGGTGAAAACGACAACGCAGGCATGTCGGGTGCCACTGTCTGCACCAGCACAGCAAGTTTTGAGCAAATATCTCCTTCCGTTCGGCCGCAATGGCAAGAAGCTTGTGCATCTTCTCTGTTCGTCGCGGTCAATGAGAAAAGGCGCTTATCTGCAATCTAGGTGTTTCTGCGTGCTGCGCCCGCCCAAAGAGTGCCCGGGTGAAAACGACAACGCAGGCATGTCGGGTGCCACTGTCTGCACCAGCACAGCAAGTTTTGAGCAAATATCTCCTTCCGTTCGGCCGCAATGGCAAGAAGCTTGTGCATCCTCTCTGTTCGTCGCGGTCAATGGGAAAAGGCGCTTATCTGCAATCTAGGTGTTTCTGCGTGCTGCGCCCGCCCAAAGAGTGCCCGGGTGAAAACGACAACGCAGGCATGTCGGGTGCCACTGTCTGCACCAGCACAGCAAGTTTTGAGCAAATATCTCCTTCCGTTCGGCCGCAATGGCAAGAAGCTTGTGCATCTTGTCTGTTCGTCGCGGTCAATGGGAAAAGGCGCTTATCTGCAATCTAGGTGTTTCTGCGTGCTGCGCCCGCCCAAAGAGTGCCCGGGTGAAAACGACAACGCAGGCATGTCGGGTGCCCCTGTCTGCACCAGCACAGCAATTTTTGAGCAAATATCTCCTTCCATTCGGCCGCAATGGCAAGAAGCTTGTGCATCCTCTCTGTTCGTCGCGGTCAATGGGAAAAGGCGCTTATCTGCAATCTAGGTGTTTCTGCGTGCTGCGCCCGCCCAAAGAGTGCCCGGGTGAAAACGACAACGCAGGCATGTCGGGTGCCACTGTCTGCACCAGCACAGCAAGTTTTGAGCAAATATCTAATTCCGTTCGGCCGCAATGGCAAGAAGCTTGTGCATCTTCTCTGTTCGTCGCGGTCAATGGGAAAAGGCGCTTATCTGCAATCTAGGTGTTTCTGCGTGCTGCGCCCGCCCAAAGAGTGCCCGGGTGAAAACGACAACGCAGGCATGTCGGGTGCCACTGTCTGCACCAGCACAGCAAGTTTTGAGCAAATATCTCCTTCAGTTCGGCCGCAATGGCAAGAAGCTTGTGCATCTTCTCTGTTCGTCGCGGTCAATGGGAAAAGGCGCTTATCTGCAATCTAGGTGTTTCTGCGTGCTGCGCCCGCCCAAAGAGTGCCCGGGTGAAAACGACAACGCAGGCATGTCGGGTGCCACTGTCTGCACCAGCACAGCAAGTTTTGAGCAAATATCTCCTTCCGTTCGACCGCAATGGCAAGAAGCTTGTGCATCTTGTCTGTTCGTCGCGGTCAATGGGAAAAGGCGCTTATCTGCAATCTAGGTGTTTCTGCGTGCTGCGCCCGCCCAAAGAGTGCCCGGGTGAAAACGACAACGCAGGCATGTCGGGTGCCACTGTCTGCACCAGCACAGCAAGTTTTGAGCAAATATCTCCTTCCGTTCGGCCGCAATGGCAAGAAGCTTGTGCATCTTGTCTGTTCGTCGCGGTCAATGGGAAAAGGCGCTTATCTGCAATCTAGGTGTTTCTGCGTGCTGCGCCCGCCCAAAGAGTGCCCGGGTGAAAACGACAACGCAGGCATGTCGGGTGCCCCTGTCTGCACCAGCACAGCAATTTTTGAGCAAATATCTCCTTCCATTCGGCCGCAATGGCAAGAAGCTTGTGCATCCTCTCTGTTCGTCGCGGTCAATGGGAAAAGGCGCTTATCTGCAATCTAGGTGTTTCTGCGTGCTGCGCCCGCCCAAAGAGTGCCCGGGTGAAAACGACAACGCAGGCATGTCGGGTGCCACTGTCTGCACCAGCACAGCAAGTTTTGAGCAAATATCTCCTTCCATTCGGCCGCAATGGCAAGAAGCTTGTGCATCCTCTCTGTTCGTCGCGGTCAATGGGAAAAGGCGCTTATCTGCAATCTAGGTGTTTCTGCGTGCTGCGCCCGCCCAAAGAGTGCCCGGGTGAAAACGACAACGCAGGCATGTCGGGTGCCACTGTCTGCACCAGCACAGCAAGTTTTGAGCAAATATCTCCTTCCGTTCGGCCGCAATGGCAAGAAGCTTGTGCATCTTGTCTGTTCGTCGCGGTCAATGGGAAAAGGCGCTTATCTGCAATCTAGGTGTTTCTGCGTGCTGCGCCCGCCCAAAGAGTGCCCGGGTGAAAACGACAACGCAGGCATGTCGGGTGCCCCTGTCTGCACCAGCACAGCAATTTTTGAGCAAATATCTCCTTCCATTCGGCCGCAATGGCAAGAAGCTTGTGCATCCTCTCTGTTCGTCGCGGTCAATGGGAAAAGGCGCTTATCTGCAATCTAGGTGTTTCTGCGTGCTGCGCCCGCCCAAAGAGTGCCCGGGTGAAAACGACAACGCAGGCATGTCGGGTGCCACTGTCTGCACCAGCACAGCAAGTTTTGAGCAAATATCTCCTTCCGTTCGGCCGCAATGGCAAGAAGCTTGTGCATCTTGTCTGTTCGTCGCGGTCAATGGGAAAAGGCGCTTATCTGCAATCTAGGTGTTTCTGCGTGCTGCGCCCGCCCAAAGAGTGCCTGGGTGAAAACGACAACGCAGGCATGTCGGGTGCCACTGTCTGCACCAGCACAGCAAGTTTTGAGCAAATATCTCCTTCCGTTCGGCCGCAATGGCAAGAAGCTTGTGCATCTTGTCTGTTCGTCGCGGTCAATGGGAAAAGGCGCTTATCTGCAATCTAGGTGTTTCTGCGTGCTGCGCCCGCCCAAAGAGTGCCCGGGTGAAAACGACAACGCAGGCATGTCGGGTGCCCCTGTCTGCACCAGCACAGCAATTTTTGAGCAAATATCTCCTTCCATTCGGCCGCAATGGCAAGAAGCTTGTGCATCCTCTCTGTTCGTCGCGGTCAATGGGAAAAGGCGCTTATCTGCAATCTAGGTGTTTCTGCGTGCTGCGCCCGCCCAAAGAGTGCCCGGGTGAAAACGACAACGCAGGCATGTCGGGTGCCACTGTCTGCACCAGCACAGCAAGTTTTGAGCAAATATCTCCTTCCGTTCGGCCGCAATGGCAAGAAGCTTGTGCATCTTCTCTGTTCGTCGCGGTCAATGGGAAAAGGCGCTTATCTGCAATCTAGGTGTTTCTGTGTGCTGCGCACGCCCAAAGAGTGCCCGGGTTAAATCGACAACGCAGGCATGTCGGGTGCCACTGTCTGCACCAGCACAGCAAGTTTTGAGCAAATATCTCCTTCCGTTCGGCCTCAATGGTAAGAAGCTTGTGCATCTTCTCTGTTCGTCGCGGTCAATGAGAAAAGGCGCTTATCTGCAATCTAGGTGTTTCTGCGTGCTGCGCCCGCCCAAAGAGTGCCCGGGTGAAAACGACAACGCAGGCATGTCGGGTGCCACTGTCTGCACCAGCACAGCAAGTTTTGAGCAAATATCTCCTTCCGTTCGGCCTCAATGGTAAGAAGCTTGTGCATCTTCTCTGTTCGTCGCGGTCAATGAGAAAAGGCGCTTATCTGCAATCTAGGTGTTTCTGCGTGCTGCGCCCGCCCAAAGAGTGCCCGGGTGAAAACGACAACGCAGGCATGTCGGGTGCCACTGTCTGCACCAGCACAGCAAGTTTTGAGCAAATATCTCCTTCCGTTCGGCCGCAATGGCAAGAAGCTTGTGCATCTTGTCTGTTCGTCGCGGTCAATGGGAAAAGGCGCTTATCTGCAATCTAGGTGTTTCTGCGTGCTGCGCCCGCCCAAAGAGTGCCCGGGTGAAAACGACAACGCAGGCATGTCGGGTGCCCCTGTCTGCACCAGCACAGCAATTTTTGAGCAAATATCTCCTTCCGTTCGGCCGCAATGGCAAGAAGCTTGTGCATCCTCTCTGTTCGTCGCGGTCAATGGGAAAAGGCGCTTATCTGCAATCTAGGTGTTTCTGCGTGCTGCGCCCGCCCAAAGAGTGCCCGGGTGAAAACGACAACGCAGGCATGTCGGGTGCCACTGTCTGCACCAGCACAGCAAGTTTTGAGCAAATATCTCCTTCCGTTCGGCCGCAATGGCAAGAAGCTTGTGCATCTTGTCTGTTCGTCGCGGTCAATGGGAAAAGGCGCTTATCTGCAATCTAGGTGTTTCTGCGTGCTGCGCCCGCCCAAAGAGTGCCCGGGTGAAAACGACAACGCAGGCATGTCGGGTGCCCCTGTCTGCACCAGCACAGCAATTTTTGAGCAAATATCGCCTTCCATTCGGCCGCAATGGCAAGAAGCTTGTGCATCCTCTCTGTTCGTCGCGGTCAATGGGAAAAGGCGCTTATCTGCAATCTAGGTGTTTCTGCGTGCTGCGCCCGCCCAAAGAGTGCCCGGGTGAAAACGACAACGCAGGCATGTCGGGTGCCACTGTCTGCACCAGCACAGCAAGTTTTGAGCAAATATCTCCTTCCATTCGGCCGCAATGGCAAGAAGCTTGTGCATCCTCTCTGTTCGTCGCGGTCAATGGGAAAAGGCGCTTATCTGCAATCTAGGTGTTTCTGCGTGCTGCGCCCGCCCAAAGAGTGCCCGGGTGAAAACGAAAACGCAGGCATGTCGGGTGCCACTGTCTGCACCAGCACAGCAAGTTTTGAGCAAATATCTCCTTCCGTTCGGCCGCAATGGCAAGAAGCTTGTGCATCTTCTCTGTTCGTCGCGGTCAATGGGAAAAGGCGCTTATCTGCAATCTAGGTGTTTCTGCGTGCTGCGCCCGCCCAAAGAGTGCCCGGGTGAAAACGACAACGCAGGCATGTCGGGTGCCACTGTCTGCACCAGCACAGCAAGTTTTGAGCAAATATCTCCTTCCGTTCGGCCGCAATGGCAAGAAGCTTGTGCATCCTCTCTGTTCGTCGCGGTCAATGGGAAAAGGCGCTTATCTGCAATCTAGGTGTTTCTGCGTGCTGCGGCCGCCCAAAGAGTGCCCGGGTGAAAACGACAACGCAGGCATGTCGGGTGCCACTGTCTGCACCAGCACAGCAAGTTTTGAGCAAATATCTCCTTCCGTTCGGCCGCAATGGCAAGAAGCTTGTGCATCTTCTCTGTTCGTCGCGGTCAATGGGAAAAGGCGCTTATCTGCAATCTAGGTGTTTCTGCGTGCTGCGCCCGCCCAAAAAGTGCCCGGGTTAAATCGACAACGCAGGCATGTCGGGTGCCACTGTCTGCACCAGCACAGCAAGTTTTGAGCAAATATCTCCTTCCGTTCGGCCTCAATGGTAAGAAGCTTGTGCATCTTCTCTGTTCGTCGCGGTCAATGAGAAAAGGCGCTTATCTGCAATCTAGGTGTTTCTGCGTGCTGCGCCCGCCCAAAGAGTGCCCGTGTGAAAACGACAACGCAGGCATGTCGGGTACCACTGTCTGCACCAGCACAGCAAGTTTTGAGCAAATATCTCCTTCCGTTCGGCCGCAATGGCAAGAAGCTTGTGCATCCTCTCTGTTCGTCGCGGTCAATGGGAAAAGGCGCTTATCTGCAATCTAGGTGTTTCTGCGTGCTGCGCCCGCCCAAAGAGTGCCCGGGTGAAAACGACAACGCAGGCATGTCGGGTGCCACTGTCTGCACCAGCACAGCAAGTTTTGAGCAAATATCTCCTTCCGTTCGACCGCAATGGCAAGAAGCTTGTGCATCTTGTCTGTTCGTCGCGGTCAATGGGAAAAGGCGCTTATCTGCAATCTAGGTGTTTCTGCGTGCTGCGCCCGCCCAAAGAGTGCCCGGGTGAAAACGACAACGCAGGCATGTCGGGTGCCACTGTCTGCACCAGCACAGCAAGTTTTGAGCAAATATCTCCTTCCGTTCGGCCGCAATGGCAAGAAGCTTGTGCATCCTCTCTGTTCGTCGCGGTCAATGGGAAAAGGCGCTTATCTGCAATCTAGGTGTTTCTGCGTGCTGCGCCCGCCCAAAGAGTGCCCGGGTGAAAACGACAACGCAGGCATGTCGGGTGCCACTGTCTGCACCAGCACAGCAAGTTTTGAGCAAATATCTCCTTCCGTTCGACCGCAATGGCAAGAAGCTTGTGCATCTTGTCTGTTCGTCGCGGTCAATGGGAAAAGGCGCTTATCTGCAATCTAGGTGTTTCTGCGTGCTGCGCCCGCCCAAAGAGTGCCCGGGTGAAAACGACAACGCAGGCATGTCGGGTGCCACTGTCTGCACCAGCACAGCAAGTTTTGAGCAAATATCTCCTTCCGTTCGGCCGCAATGGCAAGAAGCTTGTGCATCTTGTCTGTTCGTCGCGGTCAATGGGAAAAGGCGCTTATCTGCAATCTAGGTGTTTCTGCGTGCTGCGCCCGCCCAAAGAGTGCCCGGGTGAAAACGACAACGCAGGCATGTCGGGTGCCCCTGTCTGCACCAGCACAGCAATTTTTGAGCAAATATCTCCTTCCATTCGGCCGCAATGGCAAGAAGCTTGTGCATCCTCTCTGTTCGTCGCGGTCAATGGGAAAAGGCGCTTATCTGCAATCTAGGTGTTTCTGCGTGCTGCGCCCGCCCAAAGAGTGCCCGGGTGAAAACGACAACGCAGGCATGTCGGGTGCCACTGTCTGCACCAGCACAGCAAGTTTTGAGCAAATATCTCCTTCCGTTCGGCCGCAATGGCAAGAAGCTTGTGCATCTTGTCTGTTCGTCGCGGTCAATGGGAAAAGGCGCTTATCTGCAATCTAGGTGTTTCTGCGTGCTGCGCCCGCCCAAAGAGTGCCCGGGTGAAAACGACAACGCAGGCATGTCGGGTGCCCCTGTCTGCACCAGCACAGCAATTTTTGAGCAAATATCTCCTTCCATTCGGCCGCAATGGCAAGAAGCTTGTGCATCCTCTCTGTTCGTCGCGGTCAATGGGAAAAGGCGCTTATCTGCAATCTAGGTGTTTCTGCGTGCTGCGCCCGCCCAAAGAGTGCCCGGGTGAAAACGACAACGCAGGCATGTCGGGTGCCACTGTCTGCACCAGCACAGCAAGTTTTGAGCAAATATCTCCTTCCGTTCGGCCGCAATGGCAAGAAGCTTGTGCATCTTCTCTGTTCGTCGCGGTCAATGGGAAAAGGCGCTTATCTGCAATCTAGGTGTTTCTGCGTGCTGCGCCCGCCCAAAGAGTGCCCGGGTTAAATCAACAACGCAGGCATGTCGGGTGCCACTGTCTGCACCAGCACAGCAAGTTTTGAGCAAATATCTCCTTCCGTTCGGCCTCAATGGTAAGAAGCTTGTGCATCTTCTCTGTTCGTCGCGGTCAATGAGAAAAGGCGCTTATCTGCAATCTAGGTGTTTCTGCGTGCTGCGCCCGCCCAAAGAGTGCCCGGGTGAAAACGACAACGCAGGCATGTCGGGTGCCACTGTCTGCACCAGCACAGCAAGTTTTGAGCAAATATCTCCTTCCGTTCGGCCGCAATGGCAAGAAGATTGTGCATCCTCTCTGTTCGGCGCGGTCAATGGGAAAAGGCGCTTATCTGCAATCTAGGTGTTTCTGCGTGCTGCGCCCGCCCAAAGAGTGCCCGGGTGAAAACGACAACGCAGGCATGTCGGGTGCCACTGTCTGCACCAGCACAGCAAGTTTTGAGCAAATATCTCCTTCCGTTCGGCCGCAATGGCAAGAAGATTGTGCATCCTCTCTGTTCGGCGCGGTCAATGGGAAAAGGCGCTTATCTGCAATCTAGGTGTTTCTGCGTGCTGCGCCCGCCCAAAGAGTGCCCGGGTGAAAACGACAACGCAGGCATGTCGGGTGCCACTGTCTGCACCAGCACAGCAAGTTTTGAGCATATATCTCCTTCCGTTCGGCCGCAATGGCAAGAAGCTTGTGCATCCTCTCTGTTCGTCGCGGTCAATGGGAAAAGGCGCTTATCTGCAATCTAGGTGTTTCTGCGTGCTGCGCCCGCCCAAAGAGTGCCCGGGTGAAAACGACAACGCAGGCATGTCGGGTGCCACTGTCTGCACCAGCACAGCAAGTTTTGAGCAAATATCTCCTTCCGTTCGGCCGCAATGGCAAGAAGCTTGTGCATCTTGTCTGTTCGTCGCGGTCAATGGGAAAAGGCGCTTATCTGCAATCTAGGTGTTTCTGCGTGCTGCGCCCGCCCAAAGAGTGCCCGGGTGAAAACGACAACGCAGGCATGTCGGGTGCCACTGTCTGCACCAGCACAGCAAGTTTTGAGCAAATATCTCCTTCCGTTCGGCCGCAATGGCAAGAAGCTTGTGCATCTTGTCTGTTCGTCGCGGTCAATGGGAAAAGGCGCTTATCTGCAATCTAGGTGTTTCTGCGTGCTGCGCCCGCCCAAAGAGTGCCCGGGTGAAAACGACAACGCAGGCATGTCGGGTGCCCCTGTCTGCACCAGCACAGCAAGTTTTGAGCAAATATCTCCTTCCGTTCGGCCGCATTGGCAAGAAGCTTGTGCATCTTCTCTGTTCGTCGCGGTCAATGGGAAAAGGCGCTTATCTGCAATCTAGGTGTTTCTGCGTGCTGCGCCCGCCCAAAGAGTGCCCGGGTGAAAACGACAACGCAGGCATGTCGGGTGCCACTGTCTGCACCAGCACAGCAAGTTTTGAGCAAATATCTCCTTCCGTTCGGCCGCAATGGCAAGAAGCTTGTGCATCTTCTCTGTTCGTCGCGGTCAATGAGAAAAGGCGCTTATCTGCAATCTAGGTGTTTCTGCGTGCTGCGCCCGCCCAAAGAGTGCCCGGGTGAAAACGACAACGCAGGCATGTCGGGTGCCACTGTCTGCACCAGCACAGCAAGTTTTGAGCAAATATCTCCTTCCGTTCGGCCGCAATGGCAAGAAGCTTGTGCATCCTCTCTGTTCGTCGCGGTCAATGGGAAAAGGCGCTTATCTGCAATCTAGGTGTTTCTGCGTGCTGCGCCCGCCCAAAGAGTGCCCGGGTGAAAACGACAACGCAGGCATGTGGGGTGCCACTGTCTGCACCAGCACAGCAAGTTTTGAGCAAATATCTCCTTCCGTTCGGCCGCAATGGCAAGAAGCTTGTTTATCCTCTCTGTTCGTCACGGTCAATGGGAAAAGGCGCTTATCTGCAATCTAGGTGTTTCTGCGTGCTAAGCCCGCCCAAAGAGTGCCCGGGTGAAAACGACAACGCAGGCATGTCGGGTGCCACTGTCTGCACCAGCACAGCAAGTTTTGAGCAAATATCTCCTTCCGTTCGGCCGCAATGGCAAGAAGCTTGTGCATCTTGTCTGTTCGTCGCGGTCAATGGGAAAAGGCGCTTATCTGCAATCTAGGTGTTTCTGCGTGCTGCGCCCGCCCAAAGAGTGCCCGGGTGAAAACGACAACGCAGGCATGTCGGGTGCCCCTGTCTGCACCAGCACAGCAATTTTTGAGCAAATATCTCCTTCCATTCGGCCGCAATGGCAAGAAGCTTGTGCATCCTCTCTGTTCGTCGCGGTCAATGGGAAAAGGCGCTTATCTGCAATCTAGGTGTTTCTGCGTGCTGCGCCGACCCAAAGAGTGCCCTGGTGAAAACGACAACGCAGGCATGTCGGGTGCCACTGTCTGCACCAGCACAGCAAGTTTTGAGCAAATATCTCCTTCCGTTCGGCCGCAATGGCAAGAAGCTTGTGCATCTTGTCTGTTCGTCGCGGTCAATGGGAAAAGGCGCTTATCTGCAATCTAGGTGTTTCTGCGTGCTGCGCCCGCCCAAAGAGTGCCCGGGTGAAAACGACAACGCAGGCATGTCGGGTGCCCCTGTCTGCACCAGCACAGCAAGTTTTGAGCAAATATCTCCTTCCGTTCGGCCGCAATGGCAAGAAGCTTGTGCATCTTCTCTGTTCGTCGCGGTCAATGGGAAAAGGCGCTTATCTGCAATCTAGGTGTTTCTGCGTGCTGCGCCCGCCCAAAGAGTGCCCGGGTGAAAACGACAACGCAGGCATGTCGGGTGCCACTGTCTGCACCAGCACAGCAAGTTTTGAGCAAATATCTCCTTCCGTTCGGCCGCAATGGCAAGAAGCTTGTGCATCCTCTCTGTTCGTCGCGGTCAATGGGAAAAGGCGCTTATCTGCAATCTAGGTGTTTCTGCGTGCTGCGCCCGCCCAAAGAGTGCCCGGGTGAAAACGACAACGCAGGCATGTCGGGTGCCCCTGTCTGCACCAGCACAGCAAGTTTTGAGCAAATATCTAATTCCGTTCGGCCGCAATGGCAAGAAGCTTGTGCATCTTCTCTGTTCGTTGCGGTCAATGGGAAAAGGCGCTTATCTGCAATCTAGGTGTTTCTGCGTGCTGCGCCCGCCCAAAGAGTGCCCGGGTGAAAACGACAACGCAGGCATGTCGGGTGCCACTGTCTGCACCAGCACAGCAAGTTTTGAGCAAATATCTCCTTCCGTTCGGCCGCAATGGCAAGAAGCTTGTGCATCTTCTCTGTTCGTCGCGGTCAATGGGAAAAGGCGCTTATCTGCAATCTAGGTGTTTCTGCGTGCTGCGCCCGCCCAAAGAGTGCCCGGGTGAAAACGACAACGCAGACATGTCGGGTGCCACTGTCTGCACCAGCACAGCAAGTTTTGAGCAAATATCTCCTTCCGTTCGGCCTCAATGGTAAGAATCTTGTGCATCTTCTCTGTTCGTCGCGGTCAATGAGAAAAGGCGCTTATCTGCAATCTAGGTGTTTCTGCGTGCTGCGCCCGCCCAAAGAGTGCCCGGGTGAAAATGACAACGCAGGCATGTCGGGTGCCCCTGTCTGCACCAGCACAGCAAGTTTTGAGCAAATATCTCCTTCCGTTCGGCCGCAATGGCAAGAAGCTTGTGCATCCTCTCTGTTCGTCGCGGTCAATGGGAAAAGGCGCTTATCTGCAATCTAGGTGTTTCTGCGTGCTGCGCCCGCCCAAAGAGTGCCCGGGTGAAAACGACAACGCAGGCATGTCGGGTGCCACTGTCTGCACCAGCACAGCAAGTTTTGAGCAAATATCTCCTTCCGTTCGGCCGCAATGGCAAGAAGCTTGTACATCTTGTCTGTTCGTCGCGGTCAATCGGAAAAGGCGCTTATCTGCAATCTAGGTGTTTCTGCGTGCTGCGCCCGCCCAAAGAGTGCCCGGGTGAAAACGACAACGCAGGCATGTCGGGTGCACCTGTCTGCACCAGCACAGCAATTTTTGAGCAAATATCTCCTTCCATTCGGCCGCAATGGCAAGAAGCTTGTGCATCCTCTCTGTTCGTCGCGGTCAATGGGAAAAGGCGCTTATCTGCAATCTAGGTGTTTCTGCGTGCTGCGCCCGCCCAAAGAGTGCCCGGGTGAAAACGACAACGCAGGCATGTCGGGTGCCACTGTCTGCACCAGCACAGCAAGTTTTGAGCAAATATCTCCTTCCGTTCGGCCGCAATGGCAAGAAGCTTGTGCATCCTCTCTGTTCGTCGCGGTCAATGGGAAAAGCCGCTTATCTGCAATCTAGGTGTTTCTGCGTGCTGCGCCCGCCCAAAGAGTGCCCGGGTGAAAACGACAACGCAGGCATGTCGGGTGCCACTGTCTGCACCAGCACAGCAAGTTTTGAGCAAATATCTCCTTCCGTTCGGCCGCAATGGCAAGAAGCTTGTGCATCTTCTCTGTTCGTCGCGGTCAATGGGAAAAGGCGCTTATCTGCAATCTAGGTGTTTCTGCGTGCTGCGCCCGCCCAAAGAGTGCCCGGGTTAAATCGACAACGCAGGCATGTCGGGTGCCACTGTCTGCACCAGCACAGCAAGTTTTGAGCAAATATCTCCTTCCGTTCGGCCGCAATGGCAAGAAGCTTGTGCATCCTCTCTGTTCGTCGCGGTCAATGGGAAAAGGCGCTTATCTGCAATCTAGGTGTTTCTGCGTGCTGCGCCCGCCCAAAGAGTGCCCGGGTGAAAACGACAACGCAGGCATGTCGGGTGCCACTGTCTGCACCAGCACAGCAAGTTTTGAGCAAATTTCTCCTTCCGTTCGGCCGCAATGGCAAGAAGCTTGTGCATCTTGTCTGTTCGTCGCGGTCAATGGGAAAAGGCGCTTATCTGCAATCTAGGTGTTTCTGCGTGCTGCGCCCGCCCAAAGAGTGCCCGGGTGAAAACGACAACGCAGGCATGTCGGGTGCCCCTGTCTGCACCAGCACAGCAATTTTTGAGCAAATATCTCCTTCCATTCGGCCGCAATGGCAAGAAGCTTGTGCATCTTCTCTGTTCGTCGCGGTCAATGGGAAAAGGCGCTTATCTGCAATCTAGGTGTTTCTGCGTGCTGCGCCCGCCCAAAGAGTGCCCGGGTGAAAACGACAACGCAGGCATGTCGGGTGCCACTGTCTGCACCAGCACAGCAAGTTTTGAGCAAATATCTCCTTCCGTTCGGCCGCAATGGCAAGAAGCTTGTGCATCTTCTCTGTTCGTCGCGGTCAATGGGAAAAGGCGCTTATCTGCAATCTAGGTGTTTCTGCGTGCTGCGCCCGCCCAAAGAGTGCCCGGGTTAAATCGACAACGCAGGCATGTCGGGTGCCACTGTCTGCACCAGCACAGCAAGTTTTGAGCAAATATCTCCTTCCGTTCGGCCTCAATGGTAAGAAGCTTGTGCATCTTCTCTGTTCGTCGCGGTCAATGAGAAAAGGCGCTTATCTGCAATCTAGGTGTTTCTGCGTGCTGCGCCCGCCCAAAGAGTGCCCGGGTGAAAACGACAACGCAGACATGTCGGGTGCCACTGTCTGCACCAGCACAGCAAGTTTTGAGCAAATATCTCCTTCCGTTCGGCCGCAATGGCAAGAAGCTTGTGCATCTTGTCTGTTCGTCGCGGTCAATGGGAAAAGGCGCTTATCTGCAATCTAGGTGTTTCTGCGTGCTGCGCCCGCCCAAAGAGTGCCCGGGTGAAAACGACAACGCAGGCATGTCGGGTGCCCCTGTCTGCACCAGCACAGCAATTTTTGAGCAAATATCTCCTTCCATTCGGCCGCAATGGCAAGAAGCTTGTGCATCCTCTCTGTTCGTCGCGGTCAATGGGAAAAGGCGCTTATCTGCAATCTAGGTGTTTCTGCGTGCTGCGCCCGCCCAAAGAGTGCCCGGGTGAAAACGACAACGCAGGCATGTCGGGTGCCACTGTCTGCACCAGCACAGCAAGTTTTGAGCAAATATCTCCTTCCGTTCGGCCGCAATGGCAAGAAGCTTGTGCATCTTCTCTGTTCGTCGCGGTCAATGGGAAAAGGCGCTTATCTGCAATCTAGGTGTTTCTGTGTGCTGCGCACGCCCAAAGAGTGCCCGGGTTAAATCGACAACGCAGGCATGTCGGGTGCCACTGTCTGCACCAGCACAGCAAGTTTTGAGCAAATATCTCCTTCCGTTCGGCCTCAATGGTAAGAAGCTTGTGCATCTTCTCTGTTCGTCGCGGTCAATGAGAAAAGGCGCTTATCTGCAATCTAGGTGTTTCTGCGTGCTGCGCCCGCCCAAAGAGTGCCCGGGTGAAAACGACAACGCAGGCATGTCGGGTGCCACTGTCTGCACCAGCACAGCAAGTTTTGAGCAAATATCTCCTTCCGTTCGGCCTCAATGGTAAGAAGCTTGTGCATCTTCTCTGTTCGTCGCGGTCAATGAGAAAAGGCGCTTATCTGCAATCTAGGTGTTTCTGCGTGCTGCGCCCGCCCAAAGAGTGCCCGGGTGAAAACGACAACGCAGGCATGTCGGGTGCCACTGTCTGCACCAGCACAGCAAGTTTTGAGCAAATATCTCCTTCCGTTCGGCCGCAATGGCAAGAAGCTTGTGCATCTTGTCTGTTCGTCGCGGTCAATGGGAAAAGGCGCTTATCTGCAATCTAGGTGTTTCTGCGTGCTGCGCCCGCCCAAAGAGTGCCCGGGTGAAAACGACAACGCAGGCATGTCGGGTGCCCCTGTCTGCACCAGCACAGCAATTTTTGAGCAAATATCTCCTTCCATTCGGCCGCAATGGCAAGAAGCTTGTGCATCTTGTCTGTTCGTCGCGGTCAATGGGAAAAGGCGCTTATCTGCAATCTAGGTGTTTCTGCGTGCTGCGCCCGCCCAAAGAGTGCCCGGGTGAAAACGACAACGCAGGCATGTCGGGTGCCACTGTCTGCACCAGCACAGCAAGTTTTGAGCAAATATCTAATTCCGTTCGGCCGCAATGGCAAGAAGCTTGTGCATCTTCTCTGTTCGTCGCGGTCAATGGGAAAAGGCGCTTATCTGCAATCTAGGTGTTTCTGCGTGCTGCGCCCGCCCAAAGAGTGCCCGGGTGAAAACGACAACGCAGGCATGTCGGGTGCCACTGTCTGCACCAGCACAGCAAGTTTTGAGCAAATATCTCCTTCAGTTCGGCCGCAATGGCAAGAAGCTTGTGCATCTTCTCTGTTCGTCGCGGTCAATGGGAAAAGGCGCTTATCTGCAATCTAGGTGTTTCTGCGTGCTGCGCCCGCCCAAAGAGTGCCCGGGTGAAAACGACAACGCAGGCATGTCGGGTGCCACTGTCTGCACCAGCACAGCAAGTTTTGAGCAAATATCTAATTCCGTTCGGCCGCAATGGCAAGAAGCTTGTGCATCTTCTCTGTTCGTCGCGGTCAATGGGAAAAGGCGCTTATCTGCAATCTAGGTGTTTCTGCGTGCTGCGCCCGCCCAAAGAGTGCCCGGGTGAAAACGACAACGCAGGCATGTCGGGTGCCACTGTCTGCACCAGCACAGCAAGTTTTGAGCAAATATCTCCTTCAGTTCGGCCGCAATGGCAAGAAGCTTGTGCATCTTCTCTGTTCGTCGCGGTCAATGGGAAAAGGCGCTTATCTGCAATCTAGGTGTTTCTGCGTGCTGCGCCCGCCCAAAGAGTGCCCGGGTGAAAACGACAACGCAGGCATGTCGGGTGCCACTGTCTGCACCAGCACAGCAAGTTTTGAGCAAATATCTCCTTCCGTTCGGCCGCAATGGCAAGAAGCTTGTGCATCTTCTCTGTTCGTCGCGGTCAATGGGAAAAGGCGCTTATCTGCAATCTAGGTGTTTCTGCGTGCTGCGCTCGCCCAAAGAGTGCCCGGGTTAAATCGACAACGCAGGCATGTCGGGTGCCACTGTCTGCACCAGCACAGCAAGTTTTGAGCAAATATCTCCTTCCGTTCGGCCTCAATGGTAAGAAGCTTGTGCATCTTCTCTGTTCGTCGCGGTCAATGAGAAAAGGCACTTATCTGCAATCTAGGTGTTTCTGCTTGCTGCGCCCGCCCAAAGAGTGCCCGGGTGAAAACGACAACGCAGGCATGTCGGGTGCCACTGTCTGCACCAGCACAGCAAGTTTTGAGCAAATATCTCCTTCCGTTCGGCCGCAATGGCAAGAAGCTTGTGCATCCTCTCTGTTCGTCGCGGTCAATGGGAAAAGGCGCTTATCTGCAATCTAGGTGTTTCTGCGTGCTGCGCCCGCCCAAAGAGTGCCCGGGTGAAAACGACAACGCAGGCATGTCGGGTGCCACTGTCTGCACCAGCACAGCAAGTTTTGAGCAAATATCTCCTTCCGTTCGGCCGCAATGGCAAGAAGCTTGTGCATCTTGTCTGTTCGTCGCGGTCAATGGGAAAAGGCGCTTATCTGCAATCTAGGTGTTTCTGCGTGCTGCGCCCGCCCAAAGAGTGCCCGGGTGAAAACGACAACGCAGGCATGTCGGGTGCCCCTGTCTGCACCAGCACAGCAAGTTTTGAGCAAATATCTCCTTCCATTCGGCCGCAATGGCAAGAAGCTTGTGCATCCTCTCTGTTCGTCGCGGTCAATGGGAAAAGGCGCTTATCTGCAATCTAGGTGTTTCTGCGTGCTGCGCCCGCCCAAAGAGTGCCCGGGTGAAAACGACAACGCAGGCATGTCGGGTGCCACTGTCTGCACCAGCACAGCAAGTTTTGAGCAAATATCTCCTTCCGTTCGGCCGCAATGGCAAGAAGCTTGTGCATCTTCTCTGTTCGTCGCGGTCAATGGGAAAAGGCGCTTATCTGCAATCTAGGTGTATCTGCGTGCTGCGCCCGCCCAAAGAGTGCCCGGGTTAAATCGACAACGCAGGCATGTCGGGTGCCACTGTCTGCACCAGCACAGCAAGTTTTGAGCAAATATCTCCTTCCGTTCGGCCTCAATGGTAAGAAGCTTGTGCATCTTCTCTGTTCGTCGCGGTCAATGAGAAAAGGCGCTTATCTGCAATCTAGGTGTTTCTGCGTGCTGCGCCCGCCCAAAGAGTGCCCGGGTGAAAACGACAACGCAGGCATGTCGGGTGCCACTGTCTGCACCAGCACAGCAAGTTTTGAGCAAATATCTCCTTCCGTTCGGCCTCAATGGTAAGAAGCTTGTGCATCTTCTCTGTTCGTCGCGGTCAATGAGAAAAGGCGCTTATCTGCAATCTAGGTGTTTCTGCGTGCTGCGCCCGCCCAAAGAGTGCCCGGGTGAAAACTACAACGCAGGCATGTCGGGTGCCACTGTCTGCACCAGCACAGCAAGTTTTGAGCAAATATCTCCTTCCGTTCGGCCGCAATGGCAAGAAGCTTGTGCATCCTCTCTGTTCGTCGCGGTCAATGGGAAAAGGCGCTTATCTGCAATATAGGTGTTTCTGCGTGCTGCGGCCGCCCAAAGAGTGCCCGGGTGAAAACGACAACGCAGGCATGTCGGGTGCCACTGTCTGCACCAGCACAGCAAGTTTTGAGCAAATATCTCCTTCCGTTCGGCCGCAATGGCAAGAAGCTTGTGCATCTTCTCTGTTCGTCGCGGTCAATGGGAAAAGGCGCTTATCTGCAATCTAGGTGTTTCTGCGTGCTGCGCCCGCCCAAAAAGTGCCCGGGTTAAATCGACAACGCAGGCATGTCGGGTGCCACTGTCTGCACCAGCACAGCAAGTTTTGAGCAAATATCTCCTTCCGTTCGGCCTCAATGGTAAGAAGCTTGTGCATCTTCTCTGTTCGTCGCGGTCAATGAGAAAAGGCGCTTATCTGCAATCTAGGTGTTTCTGCGTGCTGCGCCCGCCCAAAGAGTGCCCGTGTGAAAACGACAACGCAGGCATGTCGGGTACCACTGTCTGCACCAGCACAGCAAGTTTTGAGCAAATATCTCCTTCCGTTCGGCCGCAATGGCAAGAAGCTTGTGCATCCTCTTTGTTCGTCGCGGTCAATGGGAAAAGGCGCTTATCTGCAATCTAGGTGTTTCTGCGTGCTGCGCCCGCCCAAAGAGTGCCCGGGTGAAAACGACAACGCAGGCATGTCGGGTGCCACTGTCTGCACCAGCACAGCAAGTTTTGAGCAAATATCTCCTTCCGTTCGGCCGCAATGGCAAGAAGCTTGTGCATCTTGTCTGTTCGTCGCGGTCAATGGGAAAAGGCGCTTATCTGCAATCTAGGTGTTTCTGCGTGCTGCGCCCGCCCAAAGAGTGCCCGGTTGAAAACGACAACGCAGGCATGTCGGGTGCCCCTGTCTGCACCAGCACAGCAATTTTTGAGCACATATCTCCTTCCATTCGGCCGCAATGGCAAGAAGCTTGTGCATCCTCTCTGTTCGTCGCGGTCAATGGGAAAAGGCGCTTATCTGCAATCTAGGTGTTTCTGCGTGCTGCGCCCGCCCAAAGAGTGCCCGGGTGAAAACGACAACGCAGGCATGTCGGGTGCCACTGTCTGCACCAGCACAGCAAGTTTTGAGCAAATATCTCCTTCCGTTCGGCCGCAATGGCAAGAAGCTTGTGCATCTTCTCTGTTCGTCGCGGTCAATGGGAAAAGGCGCTTATCTGCAATCTAGGTGTTTCTGCGTGCTGCGCCCGCCCAAAGAGTGCCCGGGTTAAATCGACAACGCAGGCATGTCGGGTGCCACTGTCTGCACCAGCACAGCAAGTTTTGAGCAAATATCTCCTTCCGTTCGGCCTCAATGGTAAGAAGCTTGTGCATCTTCTCTGTTCGTCGCGGTCAATGAGAAAAGGCGCTTATCTGCAATCTAGGTGTTTCTGCGTGCTGCGCCCGCCCAAAGAGTGCTCGGGTGAAAACGACAACGCAGGCATGTCGGGTGCCACTGTCTGCACCAGCACAGCAAGTTTTGAGCAAATATCTCCTTCCGTTCGGCCGCAATGGCAAGAAGCTTGTGCATCCTCTCTGTTCGTCGCGGTCAATGGGAAAAGGCGCTTATCTGCAATCTAGGTGTTTCTGCGTGCTGCGCCCGCCCAAAGAGTGCCCGGGTGAAAACGACAACGTAGGCATGTCGGGTGCCACTGTCTGCACCAGCACAGCAAGTTTTGAGCAAATATCTCCTTCCGTTCGGCCGCAATGGCAAGAAGCTTGTGCATCTTGTCTGTTCGTCGCGGTCAATGGGAAAAGGCGCTTATCTGCAATCTAGGTGTTTCTGCGTGCTGCGCCCGCCCAAAGAGTGCCCGGGTGAAAACGACAACGCAGGCATGTCGGGTGCCACTGTCTGCACCAGCACAGCAATTTTTGAGCAAATATCTCCTTCCATTCGGCCGCAATGGTAAGAAGCTTGTGCATCCTCTCTGTTCGTCGCGGTCAATGGGAAAAGGTGCTTATCTGCAATCTAGGTGTTTCTGCGTGCTGCGCCCGCCCAAAGAGTGCCCGGGTGAAAACGACAACGCAGGCATGTCGGGTGCCACTGTCTGCACCAGCACAGCAAGTTTTGAGCAAATATCTCCTTCCGTTCGGCCGCAATGGCAAGAAGCTTGTACATCTTGTCTGTTCGTCGCGGTCAATGGGAAAAGGCGCTTATGTGCAATCTAGGTGTTTCTGCGTGCTGCGCCCGCCCAAAGAGTGCCCGGGTGAAAACGACAACGCAGGCATGTCGGGTGCCCCTGTCTGCACCAGCACAGCAATTTTTGAGCAAATATCTCCTTCCATTCGGCCGCAATGGCAAGAAGCTTGTGCATCCTCTCTGTTCGTCGCGGTCAATGGGAAAAGGCGCTTATCTGCAATCTAGGTGTTTCTGCGTGCTGCGCCCGCCCAAAGAGTGCCCGGGTGAAAACGACAACGCAGGCATGTCGGGTGCCACTGTCTGCACCAGCACAGCAAGTTTTGAGCAAATATCTCCTTCCGTTCGGCCTCAATGGTAAGAAGCTTGTGCATCTTCTCTGTTCGTCGCGGTCAATGAGAAAAGGCGCTTATCTGCAATCTAGGTGTTTCTGCGTGCTGCGCCCGCCCAAAGAGTGCTCGGGTGAAAACGACAACGCAGGCATGTCGGGTGCCCCTGTCTGCACCAGCACAGCAATTTTTGAGCAAATATCTCCTTCCATTCGGCCGCAATGGCAAGAAGCTTGTGCATCCTCTCTGTTCGTCGCGGTCAATGGGAAAAGGCGCTTATCTGCAATCTAGGTGTTTCTGCGTGCTGCGCCCGCCCAAAGAGTGCCCGGGTGAAAACGACAACGCAGGCATGTCGGGTGCCACTGTCTGCACCAGCACAGCAAGTTTTGAGCAAATATCTCCTTCCGTTCGGCCGCAATGGCAAGAAGCTTGTGCATCTTGTCTGTTCGTCGCGGTCAATGGGAAAAGGCGCTTATCTGCAATCTAGGTGTTTCTGCGTGCTGCGCCCGCCCAAAGAGTGCCTGGGTGAAAACGACAACGCAGGCATGTCGGGTGCCACTGTCTGCACCAGCACAGCAAGTTTTGAGCAAATATCTCCTTCCGTTCGGCCGCAATGGCAAGAAGCTTGTGCATCTTGTCTGTTCGTCGCGGTCAATGGGAAAAGGCGCTTATCTGCAATCTAGGTGTTTCTGCGTGCTGCGCCCGCCCAAAGAGTGCCCGGGTGAAAACGACAACGCAGGCATGTCGGGTGCCCCTGTCTGCACCAGCACAGCAATTTTTGAGCAAATATCTCCTTCCATTCGGCCGCAATGGCAAGAAGCTTGTGCATCCTCTCTGTTCGTCGCGGTCAATGGGAAAAGGCGCTTATCTGCAATCTAGGTGTTTCTGCGTGCTGCGCCCGCCCAAAGAGTGCCCGGGTGAAAACGACAACGCAGGCATGTCGGGTGCCACTGTCTGCACCAGCACAGCAAGTTTTGAGCAAATATCTCCTTCCGTTCGGCCGCAATGGCAAGAAGCTTGTGCATCTTCTCTGTTCGTCGCGGTCAATGGGAAAAGGCGCTTATCTGCAATCTAGGTGTTTCTGTGTGCTGCGCACGCCCAAAGAGTGCCCGGGTTAAATCGACAACGCAGGCATGTCGGGTGCCACTGTCTGCACCAGCACAGCAAGTTATGAGCAAATATCTCCTTCCGTTCGGCCTCAATGGTAAGAAGCTTGTGCATCTTCTCTGTTCGTCGCGGTCAATGAGAAAAGGCGCTTATCTGCAATCTAGGTGTTTCTGCGTGCTGCGCCCGCCCAAAGAGTGCCCGGGTGAAAACGACAACGCAGGCATGTCGGGTGCCACTGTCTGCACCAGCACAGCAAGTTTTGAGCAAATATCTCCTTCCGTTCGGCCTCAATGGTAAGAAGCTTGTGCATCTTCTCTGTTCGTCGCGGTCAATGAGAAAAGGCGCTTATCTGCAATCTAGGTGTTTCTGCGTGCTGCGCCCGCCCAAAGAGTGCCCGGGTGAAAACGACAACGCAGGCATGTCGGGTGCCACTGTCTGCACCAGCACAGCAAGTTTTGAGCAAATATCTCCTTCCGTTCGGCCGCAATGGCAAGAAGCTTGTGCATCTTGTCTGTTCGTCGCGGTCAATGGGAAAAGGCGCTTATCTGCAATCTAGGTGTTTCTGCGTGCTGCGCCCGCCCAAAGAGTGCCCGGGTGAAAACGACAACGCAGGCATGTCGGGTGCCACTGTCTGCACCAGCACAGCAAGTTTTGAGCAAATATCTAATTCCGTTCGGCCGCAATGGCAAGAAGCTTGTGCATCTTGTCTGTTCGTCGCGGTCAATGGGAAAAGGCGCTTATCTGCAATCTAGGTGTTTCTGCGTGCTGCGCCCGCCCAAAGAGTGCCCGGGTGAAAACGACAACGCAGGCATGTCGGGTGCCACTGTCTGCACCAGCACAGCAAGTTTTGAGCAAATATCTCCTTCAGTTCGGCCGCAATGGCAAGAAGCTTGTGCATCTTCTCTGTTCGTCGCGGTCAATGGGAAAAGGCGCTTATCTGCAATCTAGGTGTTTCTGCGTGCTGCGCCCGCCCAAAGAGTGCCCGGGTGAAAACGACAACGCAGGCATGTCGGGTGCCACTGTCTGCACCAGCACAGCAAGTTTTGAGCAAATATCTCCTTCCGTTCGGCCGCAATGGCAAGAAGCTTGTGCATCCTCTCTGTTCGTCGCGGTTAATGGGAAAAGGCGCTTATCTGCAATCTAGGTGTTTCTGCGTGCTGCGCCCGCCCAAAGAGTGCCCGGGTGAAAACGACAACGCAGGCATGTCGGGTGCCCCTGTCTGCACCAGCACAGCAATTTTTGAGCAAATATCTCCTTCCATTCGGCCGCAATGGCAAGAAGCTTGTGCATCCTCTCTGTTCGTCGCGGTCAATGGGAAAAGGCGCTTATCTGCAATCTAGGTGTTTCTGCGTGCTGCGCCCGCCCAAAGAGTGCCCGGGTGAAAACGACAACGCAGGCATGTCGGGTGCCACTGTCTGCACCAGCACAGCAAGTTTTGAGCAAATATCTCCTTCCGTTCGGCCGCAATGGCAAGAAGCTTGTGCATCTTCTCTGTTCGTCGCGGTCAATGGGAAAAGGCGCTTATCTGCAATCTAGGTGTTTCTGCGTGCTGCGCCCGCCCAAAGAGTGCCCGGGTGAAAACGACAACGCAGGCATGTCGGGTGCCCCTGTCTGCACCAGCACAGCAATTTTTGAGCAAATATCTCCTTCCATTCGGCCGCAATGGCAAGAAGCTTGTGCATCTTGTCTGTTCGTCGCGGTCAATGGGAAAAGGCGCTTATCTGCAATCTAGGTGTTTCTGCGTGCTGCGCCCGCCCAAAGAGTGCCCGGGTGAAAACGACAACGCAGGCATGTCGGGTGCCACTGTCTGCACCAGCACAGCAAGTTTTGAGCAAATATCTAATTCCGTTCGGCCGCAATGGCAAGAAGCTTGTGCATCTTGTCTGTTCGTCGCGGTCAATGGGAAAAGGCGCTTATCTGCAATCTAGGTGTTTCTGCGTGCTGCGCCCGCCCAAAGAGTGCCCGGGTGAAAACGACAACGCAGGCATGTCGGGTGCCACTGTCTGCACCAGCACAGCAAGTTTTGAGCAAATATCTCCTTCAGTTCGGCCGCAATGGCAAGAAGCTTGTGCATCTTCTCTGTTCGTCGCGGTCAATGGGAAAAGGCGCTTATCTGCAATCTAGGTGTTTCTGCGTGCTGCGCCCGCCCAAAGAGTGCCCGGGTGAAAACGACAACGCAGGCATGTCGGGTGCCACTGTCTGCACCAGCACAGCAAGTTTTGAGCAAATATCTCCTTCCGTTCGGCCGCAATGGCAAGAAGCTTGTGCATCCTCTCTGTTCGTCGCGGTCAATGGGAAAAGGCGCTTATCTGCAATCTAGGTGTTTCTGCGTGCTGCGCCCGCCCAAAGAGTGCCCGGGTGAAAACGACAACGCAGGCATGTCGGGTGCCCCTGTCTGCACCAGCACAGCAATTTTTGAGCAAATATCTCCTTCCATTCGGCCGCAATGGCAAGAAGCTTGTGCATCCTCTCTGTTCGTCGCGGTCAATGGGAAAAGGCGCTTATCTGCAATCTAGGTGTTTCTGCGTGCTGCGCCCGCCCAAAGAGTGCCCGGGTGAAAACGACAACGCAGGCATGTCGGGTGCCACTGTCTGCACCAGCACAGCAAGTTTTGAGCAAATATCTCCTTCCGTTCGGCCGCAATGGCAAGAAGCTTGTGCATCTTCTCTGTTCGTCGCGGTCAATGGGAAAAGGCGCTTATCTGCAATCTAGGTGTTTCTGCGTGCTGCGCCCGCCCAAAGAGTGCCCGGGTGAAAACGACAACGCAGGCATGTCGGGTGCCACTGTCTGCACCAGCACAGCAAGTTTTGAGCAAATATCTAATTCCGTTCGGCCGCAATGGCAAGAAGCTTGTGCATCTTCTCTGTTCGTCGCGGTCAATGGGAAAAGGCGCTTATCTGCAATCTAGGTGTTTCTGCGTGCTGCGCCCGCCCAAAGAGTGCCCGGGTGAAAACGACAACGCAGGCATGTCGGGTGCCACTGTCTGCACCAGCACAGCAATTTTTGAGCAAATATCTCCTTCCATTCGGCCGCAATGGCAAGAAGCTTGTGCATCCTCTCTGTTCGTCGCGGTCAATGGGAAAAGGCGCTTATCTGCAATCTAGGTGTTTCTGCGTGCTGCGCCCGCCCAAAGAGTGCCCGGGTGAAAACGACAACGCAGGCATGTCGGGTGCCACTGTCTGCACCAGCACAGCAAGTTTTGAGCAAATATCTCCTTCCGTTCGGCCTCAATGGTAAGAAGCTTGTGCATCTTCTCTGTTCGTCGCGGTCAATGAGAAAAGGCGCTTATCTGCAATCTAGGTGTTTCTGCGTGCTGCGCCCGCCCAAAGAGTGCTCGGGTGAAAACGACAACGCAGGCATGTCGGGTGCCACTGTCTGCACCAGCACAGCAAGTTTTGAGCAAATATCTCCTTCCGTTCGGCCGCAATGGCAAGAAGCTTGTACATCTTGTCTGTTCGTCGCGGTCAATGGGAAAAGGCGCTTATCTGCAATCTAGGTGTTTCTGCGTGCTGCGCCCGCCCAAAGAGTGCCCGGGTGAAAACGACAACGCAGGCATGTCGGGTGCCCCTGTCTGCACCAGCACAGCAATTTTTGAGCAAATATCTCCTTCCATTCGGCCGCAATGGCAAGAAGCTTGTGCATCCTCTCTGTTCGTCGCGGTCAATGGGAAAAGGCGCTTATCTGCAATCTAGGTGTTTCTGCGTGCTGCGCCCGCCCAAAGAGTGCCCGGGTGAAAACGACAACGCAGGCATGTCGGGTGCCACTGTCTGCACCAGCACAGCAAGTTTTGAGCAAATATCTCCTTCCGTTCGGCCGCAATGGCAAGAAGCTTGTGCATCTTCTCTGTTCGTCGCGGTCAATGGGAAAAGGCGCTTATCTGCAATCTAGGTGTTTCTGCGTGCTGCGCCCGCCCAAAGAGTGCCCGGGTGAAAACGACAACGCAGGCATGTCGGGTGCCACTGTCTGCACCAGCACAGCAAGTTTTGAGCAAATATCTCCTTCCGTTCGGCCTCAATGGTAAGAAGCTTGAGCATCTTCTCTGTTCGTCGCGGTCAATGAGAAAAGGCGCTTATCTGCAATCTAGGTGTTTCTGCGTGCTGCGCCCGCCCAAAGAGTGCCCGGGTGAAAACGACAACGCAGGCATGTCGGGTGCCACTGTCTGCACCAGCACAGCAAGTTTTGAGCAAATATCTCCTTCCGTTCGGCCTCAATGGTAAGAAGCTTGAGCATCTTCTCTGTTCGTCGCGGTCAATGAGAAAAGGCGCTTATCTGCAATCTAGGTGTTTCTGCGTGCTGCGCCCGCCCAAAGAGTGCCCGGGTGAAAACGACAACGCAGGCATGTCGGGTGCCACTGTCTGCACCAGCACAGCAAGTTTTGAGCAAATATCTCCTTCCGTTCGGCCGCAATGGCAAGAAGCTTGTGCATCCTCTCTGTTCGTCGCGGTCAATGGGAAAAGGCGCTTATCTGCAATCTAGGTGTTTCTGCGTGCTGCGCCCGCCCAAAGAGTGCCCGGGTGAAAACGACAACGCAGGCATGTCGGGTGCCACTGTCTGCACCAGCACAGCAAGTTTTGAGCAAATATCTCCTTCCGTTCGGCCGCAATGGCAAGAAGCTTGTGCATCCTCTCTGTTCGTCGCGGTCAATGGGAAAAGGCGCTTATCTGCAATCTAGGTGTTTCTGCGTGCTGCGCCCGCCCAAAGAGTGCCCGGGTTAAATCGACAACGCAGGCATGTCGGGTGCCACTGTCTGCACCAGCACAGCAAGTTTTGAGCAAATATCTCCTTCCGTTCGGCCTCAATGGTAAGAAGCTTGTGCATCTTCTCTGTTCGTCGCGGTCAATGAGAAAAGGCGCTTATCTGCAATCTAGGTGTTTCTGCGTGCTGCGCCCGCCCAAAGAGTGCCCGGGTGAAAACGACAACGCAGGCATGTCGGGTGCCACTGTCTGCACCAGCACAGCAAGTTTTGAGCAAATATCTCCTTCCGTTCGGCCGCAATGGCAAGAAGCTTGTGCATCCTCTCTGTTCGTCGCGGTCAATGGGAAAAGGCGCTTATCTGCAATCTAGGTGTTTCTGCGTGCTGCGCCCGCCCAAAGAGTGCCCGGGTGAAAACGACAACGCAGGCATGTCGGGTGCCACTGTCTGCACCAGCACAGCAAGTTTTGAGCAAATATCTCCTTCCGTTCGGCCGCAATGGCAAGAAGCTTGTACATCTTGTCTGTTCGTCGCGGTCAATGGGAAAAGGCGCTTATCTGCAATCTAGGTGTTTCTGCGTGCTGCGCCCGCCCAAAGAGTGCCCGGGTGAAAACGACAACGCAGGCATGTCGGGTGCCCCTATCTGCACCAGCACAGCAATTTTTGAGCAAATATCTCCTTCCATTCGGCCGCAATGGCAAGAAGCTTGTGCATCCTCTCTGTTCGTCGCGGTCAATGGGAAAAGGCGCTTATCTGCAATCTAGGTGTTTCTGCGTGCGGCGCCCGCCCAAAGAGTGCCCGGGTGAAAACGACAACGCAGGCATGTCGGGTGCCACTGTCTGCACCAGCACAGCAAGTTTTGAGCAAATATCTCCTTCCGTTCGGCCGCAATGGCAAGAAGCTTGTGCATCTTCTCTGTTCGTCGCGGTCAATGGGAAAAGGCGCTTATCTGCAATCTAGGTGTTTCTGCGTGCTGCGCCCGCCCAAAGAGTGCCCGGGTGAAAACGACAACGCAGGCATGTCGGGTGCCACTGTCTGCACCAGCACAGCAAGTTTTGAGCAAATATCTCCTTCCGTTCGGCCTCAATGGTAAGAAGCTTGTGCATCTTCTCTGTTCGTCGCGGTCAATGAGAAAAGGCGCTTATCTGCAATCTAGGTGTTTCTGCGTGCTGCGCCCGCCCAAAGAGTGCCCGGGTGAAAACGACAACGCAGGCATGTCGGGTGCCACTGTCTGCACCAGCACAGCAAGTTTTGAGCAAATATCTCCTTCCGTTCGGCCGCAATGGCAAGAAGCTTGTGCATCCTCTCTGTTCGTCGCGGTCAATGGGAAAAGGCGCTTATCTGCAATCTAGGTGTTTCTGCGTGCTGCGCCCGCCCAAAGAGTGCCCGGGTGAAAACGACAACGCAGGCATGTCGGGTGCCACTGTCTGCACCAGCACAGCAAGTTTTGAGCAAATATCTCCTTCCGTTCGGCCGCAATGGCAAGAAGCTTGTGCATCCTCTCTGTTCGTCGCGGTCAATGGGAAAAGGCGCTTATCTGCAATCTAGGTGTTTCTGCGTGCTGCGCCCGCCCAAAGAGTGCCCGGGTTAAATCGACAACGCAGGCATGTCGGGTGCCACTGTCTGCACCAGCACAGCAAGTTTTGAGCAAATATCTCCTTCCGTTCGGCCTCAATGGTAAGAAGCTTGTGCATCTTCTCTGTTCGTCGCGGTCAATGAGAAAAGGCGCTTATCTGCAATCTAGGTGTTTCTGCGTGCTGCGCCCGCCCAAAGAGTGCCCGGGTGAAAACGACAACGCAGGCATGTCGGGTGCCACTGTCTGCACCAGCACAGCAAGTTTTGAGCAAATATCTCCTTCCGTTCGGCCGCAATGGCAAGAAGCTTGTGCATCCTCTCTGTTCGTCGCGGTCAATGGGAAAAGGCGCTTATCTGCAATCTAGGTGTTTCTGCGTGCTGCGCCCGCCCAAAGAGTGCCCGGGTGAAAACGACAACGCAGGCATGTCGGGTGCCACTGTCTGCACCAGCACAGCAAGTTTTGAGCAAATATCTCCTTCCGTTCGGCCGCAATGGCAAGAAGCTTGTACATCTTGTCTGTTCGTCGCGGTCAATGGGAAAAGGCGCTTATCTGCAATCTAGGTGTTTCTGCGTGCTGCGCCCGCCCAAAGAGTGCCCGGGTGAAAACGACAACGCAGGCATGTCGGGTGCCCCTGTCTGCACCAGAACAGCAATTTTTGAGCAAATATCTCCTTCCATTCGGCCGCAATGGCAAGAAGCTTGTGCATCCTCTCTGTTCGTCGCGGTCAATGGGAAAAGGCGCTTATCTGCAATCTAGGTGTTTCTGCGTGCTGCGCCCGCCCAAAGAGTGCCCGGGTGAAAACGACAACGCAGGCATGTCGGGTGCCACTGTCTGCACCAGCACAGCAAGTTTTGAGCAAATATTTCCTTCCGTTCGGCCGCAATGGCAAGAAGCTTGTGCATCTTCTCTGTTCGTCGCGGTCAATGGGAAAAGGCGCTTATCTGCAATCTAGGTGTTTCTGCGTGCTGCGCCCGCCCAAAGAGTGCCCGGGTGAAAACGACAACGCAGGCATGTCGGGTGCCACTGTCTGCACCAGCACAGCAAGTTTTGAGCAAATATCTCCTTCCGTTCGGCCGCAATGGCAAGAAGCTTGTGCATCTTGTCTGTTCGTCGCGGTCAATGGGAAAAGGCGCTTATCTGCAATCTAGGTGTTTCTGCGTGCTGCGCCCGCCCAAAGAGTGCCCTGGTGAAAACGACAACGCAGGCATGTCGGGTGCCCCTGTCTGCACCAGCACAGCAATTTTTGAGCAAATATCTCCTTCCATTCGGCCGCAATGGCAAGAAGCTTGTGCATCCTCTCTGTTCGTCGCGGTCAATGGGAAAAGGCGCTTATCTGCAATCTAGGTGTTTCTGCGTGCTGCGCCCGCCCAAAGAGTGCCCGGGTGAAAACGACAACGCAGGCATGTCGGGTGCCACTGTCTGCACCAGCACAGCAAGTTTTGAGCAAATATCTAATTCCGTTCGGCCGCAATGGCAAGAAGCTTGTGCATCTTGTCTGTTCGTCGCGGTCAATGGGAAAAGGCGCTTATCTGCAATCTAGGTGTTTCTGCGTGCTGCGCCCGCCCAAAGAGTGCCCTGGTGAAAACGACAACGCTGGCATGTCGGGTGCCCCTGTCTGCACCAGCACAGCAATTTTTGAGCAAATATCTCCTTCCCTTCGGCCGCAATGGCAAGAAGCTTGTGCATCCTCTCTGTTCGTCGCGGTCAATGGGAAAAGGCGCTTATCTGCAATCTAGGTGTTTCTGCGTGCTGCGCCCGCCCAAAGAGTGCCCGGGTGAAAACGACAACGCAGGCATGTCGGGTGCCACTGTCTGCACCAGCACAGCAAGTTTTTGAGCAAATATCTAATTCCGTTCGGCCGCAATGGCAAGAAGCTTGTGCATCTTCTCTGTTCGTCGCGGTCAATGGGAAAAGGCGCTTATCTGCAATCTAGGTGTTTCTGCGTGCTGCGCCCGCCCAAAGAGTGCCCGGGTGAAAACGACAACGCAGGCATGTCGGGTGCCACTGTCTGCACCAGCACAGCAAGTTTTGAGCAAATATCTCCTTCCGTTCGGCCGCAATGGCAAGAAGCTTGTGCATCTTCTCTGTTCGTCGCGGTCAATGGGAAAAGGCGCTTATCTGCAATCTATGTGTTTCTGCGTGCTGCGCCCGCCCAAAGAGTGCCCGGGTTAAATCGACAACGCAGGCATGTCGGGTGCCACTGTCTGCACCAGCACAGCAAGTTTTGAGCAAATATCTCCTTCCGTTCGGCCTCAATGGTAAGAAGCTTGTGCATCTTCTCTGTTCGTCGCGGTCAATGAGAAAAGGCGCTTATCTGCAATCTAGGTGTTTCTGCGTGCTGCGCCCGCCCAAAGAGTGCCCGGGTGAAAACGACAACGCAGGCATGTCGGGTGCCACTGTCTGCACCAGCACAGCAAGTTTTGAGCAAATATCTCCTTCCGTTCGGCCGCAATGGCAAGAAGCTTGTGCATCCTCTCTGTTCGTCGCGGTCAATGGGAAAAGGCGCTTATCTGCAATCTAGGTGTTTCTGCGTGCTGCGCCCGCCCAAAGAGTGCCCGGGTGAAAACGACAACGCAGGCATGTCGGGTGCCACTGTCTGCACCAGCACAGCAAGTTTTGAGCAAATATCTCCTTCCGTTCGGCCGCAATGGCAAGAAGCTTGTGCATCTTGTCTGTTCGTCGCGGTCAATGGGAAAAGGCGCTTATCTGCAATCTAGGTGTTTCTGCGTGCTGCGCCCGCCCAAAGAGTGCCCGGGTGAAAACGACAACGCAGGCATGTCGGGTGCCCCTGTCTGCACCAGCACAGCAATTTTTGAGCAAATATCTCCTTCCATTCGGCCGCAATGGCAAGAAGCTTGTGCATCCTCTCTGTTCGTCGCGGTCAATGGGAAAAGGCGCTTATCTGCAATCTAGGTGTTTCTGCGTGCTGCGCCCGCCCAAAGAGTGCCCGGGTGAAAACGACAACGCAGGCATGTCGGGTGCCACTGTCTGCACCAGCACAGCAAGTTTTGAGCAAATATCTCCTTCCGTTCGGCCGCAATGGCAAGAAGCTTGTACATCTTGTCTGTTCGTCGCGGTCAATGGGAAAAGGCGCTTATCTGCAATCTAGGTGTTTCTGCTTGCTGCGCCCGCCCAAAGAGTGCCCGGGTTAAATCGACAACGCAGGCATGTCGGGTGCCACTGTCTGCACCAGCACAGCAAGTTTTGAGCAAATATCTCCTTCCGTTCGGCCGCAATGGCAAGAAGCTTGTGCATCCTCTCTGTTCGTCGCGGTCAATGGGAAAAGGCGCTTATCTGCAATCTAGGTGTTTCTGCGTGCTGCGCCCGCCCAAAGAGTGCCCGGGTGAAAACGACAACGCAGGCATGTCGGGTGCCACTGTCTGCACCAGCACAGCAAGTTTTGAGCAAATATCTCCTTCCGTTCGGCCGCAATGGCAAGAAGCTTGTACATCTTGTCTGTTCGTCGCGGTCAATGGGAAAAGGCGCTTATCTGCAATCTAGGTGTTTCTGCGTGCTGCGCCCGCCCAAAGAGTGCCCGGGTGAAAACGACAACGCAGGCATGTCGGGTGCCCCTGTCTGCACCAGCACAGCAATTTTTGAGCAAATATCTCCTTCCATTCGGCCGCAATGGCAAGAAGCTTGTGCATCCTCTCTGTTCGTCGCGGTCAATGGGAAAAGGCGCTTATCTGCAATCTAGGTGTTTCTGCGTGCTGCGCCCGCCCAAAGAGTGCCCGGGTGAAAACGACAACGCAGGCATGTCGGGTGCCACTGTCTGCACCAGCACAGCAAGTTTTGAGCAAATATCTCCTTCCGTTCGGCCGCAATGGCAAGAAGCTTGTGCATCTTCTCTGTTCGTCGCGGTCAATGGGAAAAGGCGCTTATCTGCAATCTAGGTGTTTCTGCGTGCTGCGCCCGCCCAAAGAGTGCCCGGGTGAAAACGACAACGCAGGCATGTCGGGTGCCACTGTCTGCACCAGCACAGCAAGTTTTGAGCAAATATCTCCTTCCGTTCGGCCTCAATGGTAAGAAGCTTGTGCATCTTCTCTGTTCGTCGCGGTCAATGAGAAAAGGCGCTTATCTGCAATCTAGGTGTTTCTGCGTGCTGCGCCCGCCCAAAGAGTGCCCGGGTGAAAACGACAACGCAGGCATGTCGGGTGCCACTGTCTGCACCAGCACAGCAAGTTTTTAGCAAATATCTCCTTCCGTTCGGCCGCAATGGCAAGAAGCTTGTGCATCCTCTCTGTTCGTCGCGGTCAATGGGAAAAGGCGCTTATCTGCAATCTAGGTGTTTCTGCGTGCTGCGCCCGCCCAAAGAGTGCCCGGGTGAAAACGACAACGCAGGCATGTCGGGTGCCACTGTCTGCACCAGCACAGCAAATTTTGAGCAAATATCTCCTTCCGTTCGTCCGCAATGGCAAGAAGCTTGTACATCTTGTCTGTTCGTCGCGGTCAATGGGAAAAGGAGCTTATCTGCAATCTAGGTGTTTCTGCGTGCTGCGCCCGCCCAAAGAGTGCCCGGGTTAAATCGACAACGCAGGCATGTCGAGTGCCACTGTCTGCACCAGCACAGCAAGTTTTGAGCAAATATCTCCTTCCGTTCGGCCGCAATGGCAAGAAGCTTGTGCATCTTCTATGTTCGTCGCAGTCAATGGGAAAAGGCGCTTATCTGCAATCTAGGTGTTTCTGCGTGCTGCGCCCGCCCAAAGAGTGCCCGGGTGAAAACGACAACGCAGGCATGTCGGGTGCCACTGTCTGCACCAGCACAGCAAGTTTTGAGCAAATATCTCCTTCCGTTCGGCCTCAATGGTAAGAAGCTTGTGCATCTTCTCTGTTCGTCGCGGTCAATGAGAAAAGGCGCTAATCTGCAATCTAGGTGTTTCTGCGTGCTGCGCCCGCCCAAAGAGTGCCCGGGTGAAAACGACAACGCAGGCATGTCGGGTGCCACTGTCTGCACCAGCACAGCAAGTTTTGAGCAAATATCTCCTTCCGTTCGGCCGCAATGGCAAGAAGCTTGTGCATCTTCTCTGTTCGTCGCGGTCAATGGGAAAAGGCGCTTATCTGCAATCTAGGTGTTTCTGCGTGCTGCGCCCGCCCAAAGAGTGCCCGGGTGAAAACGACAACGCAGGCATGTCGGGTGCCACTGTCTGCACCAGCACAGCAATTTTTGAGCAAATATCTCCTTCCATTCGGCCGCAATGGCAAGAAGCTTGTGCATCCTCTCTGTTCGTCGCGGTCAATGGGAAAAGGCGCTTATCTGCAATCTAGGTGTTTCTGCGTGCTGCGCCCGCCCAAAGAGTGCCCGGGTTAAATCGACAACGCAGGCATGTCGGGTGCCACTGTCTGCACCAGCACAGCAAGTTTTGAGCAAATATCTCCTTCCGTTCGGCCGCAATGGCAAGAAGCTTGTACATCTTGTCTGTTCGTCGCGGTCAATGGGAAAAGGCGCTTATCTGCAATCTAGGTGTTTCTGCGTGCTGCGCCCGCCCAAAGAGTGCCCGGGTGAAAACGACAACGCAGGCATGTCGGGTGCCACTGTCTGCACCAGCACAGCAAGTTTTGAGCAAATATCTCCTTCCGTTCGGCCGCAATGGCAAGAAGCTTGTGCATCTTCTCTGTTCGTCGCGGTCAATGGGAAAAGGCGCTTATCTGCAATCTAGGTGTTTCTGCGTGCTGCGCCCGCCCAAAGAGTGCCCGGGTGAAAACGACAACGCAGGCATGTCGGGTGCCACTGTCTGCACCAGCACAGCAAGTTTTGAGCAAATATCTCCTTCCGTTCGGCCTCAATGGTAAGAAGCTTGTGCATCTTCTCTGTTCGTCGCGGTCAATGAGAAAAGGCGCTTATCTGCAATCTAGGTGTTTCTGCGTGCTGCGCCCGCCCAAAGAGTGCCCGGGTGAAAACGACAACGCAAGCATGTCGGGTGCCACTGTCTGCACCAGCACAGCAAGTTTTGAGCAAATATCTCCTTCCGTTCGGCCGCAATGGCAAGAAGCTTGTGCATCCTCTCTGTTCGTCGCGGTCAATGGGAAAAGGCGCTTATCTGCAATCTAGGTGTTTCTGCGTGCTGCGCCCGCCCAAAGAGTGCCCGGGTGAAAACGACAACGCAGGCATGTCGGGTGCCACTGTCTGCACCAGCACAGCAAGTTTTGAGCAAATATCTCCTTCCGTTCGGCCGCAATGGCAAGAAGCTTGTGCATCCTCTCTGTTCGTCGCGGTCAATGGGAAAAGGCGCTTATCTGCAATCTAGGTGTTTCTGCGTGCTGCGCCCGCCCAAAGAGTGCCCGGGTTAAATCGACAACGCAGGCATGTCGGGTGCCACTGTCTGCACCAGCACAGCAAGTTTTGAGCAAATATCTCCTTCCGTTCGGCCTCAATGGTAAGAAGCTTGTGCATCTTCTCTGTTCGTCGCGGTCAATGAGAAAAGGCGCTTATCTGCAATCTAGGTGTTTCTGCGTGCTGCGCCCGCCCAAAGAGTGCCCGGGTGAAAACGACAACGCAGGCATGTCGGGTGCCACTGTCTGCACCAGCACAGCAAGTTTTTAGCAAATATCTCCTTCCGTTCGGCCGCAATGGCAAGAAGCTTGTGCATCCTCTCTGTTCTTCGCGGTCAATGGGAAAAGGCGCTTATCTGCAATCTAGGTGTTTCTGCGTGCTGCGCCCGCCCAAAGAGTGCCCGGGTGAAAACGACAACGCAGGCATGTCGGGTGCCACTGTCTGCACCAGCACAGCAAATTTTGAGCAAATATCTCCTTCCGTTCGGCCGCAATGGCAAGAAGCTTGTACATCTTGTCTGTTCGTCGCGGTCAATGGGAAAAGGCGCTTATCTGCAATCTAGGTGTTTCTGCGTGCTGCGCCCGCCCAAAGAGTGCCCGGGTGAAAACGACAACG